>NC_081554.1:9394786-9409786 GCF_963082655.1 Stomoxys calcitrans
CTGGCTGTCTGGTTATCTGGCTGTCTGTTTGTCTGTCTGTTTGTCTGTATGTTTGTCTGTCTGTTTGTCTGTCTGTTTGTCTGTCTGTCTGTTTGTCTGTCTGTTTGTCTGTCTGTTTGTCTGTCTGTTTGTCTGTCTGTTTGTCTGTTTGTCTGTCTGTCTATCTGTATGTTTGTCTGTCTGTCTGCCTCGGTCTAACATGAAGACCAGTTTTAATCTTTTACTTCTACAATTTGACCACTGGAGCACACCCATCCTTAGGTGATTTGGGCCTTTTCTTACAAAAACCTCTTGCCACCCATAGTGCGATTTTCAGCTTCTGTCCTTCGAAAAATGGCCGCTTTTAAATGCATCCCACTGTGCCATATTACGCCTTTCGCTTAGTAAAAGTTCAACGTTGCTGCTGTGGCAGTGACACGCTGCCTGACTGCCGATGCTAGAGTTTGCCATTTTGGAATCAACATGAAAATTGCATTGTCAGCATATGAAAGTTTATTTGAGACAACAATTTAAAAAACTGTCAACTTTTATTGCTGCCAGCGACTACACACACTTTGTAAAAGGAGACACTGAGAGACGAGATTCCTATCCGGTTTCCCCATTTAGCATTCACCATTTTGCTTTCACACACAGTGTGTTTTGGTGTCTGAGTGTGTGTGTGTGTGTGGAATTAAGACATCAACCTAAGAAGGCAACTTAAATGGAGAAGGTGTTTTCACATTTACTTCCAATACAATTTGGTTTTACAGCATTGCTCATATAAATTGGTTATTTACTGGCAAACAAGGAGCCTGAGAGCAAGGAAAAACATTTTCTTGTTTAAAACAAGTCCGAGGAAAATGGCATGACAGCTTGTAATGATTTGTCCTCCTATTAAAAGGCCTTTCAAAAATCCCAAATTATTATCCAAATACCCAATAAATGGCGCTCTGTATAATGCCAACATGCTAACACTAATTAAATTCCCTTTTTGTAATCCTCATTTCTCTCTCATTGTTTTTCTTGTGCCATCAATCCAAGGCAGAAGCATTTTAATGAGCACATCAATAAAGCGGAAAAATCTCACAAACAGATATAAGCAATTAAAATAGCTGAGCTTCCCTGTAAGCAGTTGTAATCCTTCCTTTTTGGCATGCCACAAAGGACATGCGGAGTAATAATGGGTTTTCATACCCTCGCCTTCTTAACGCTTGCCGCCTCCAGGCCAATGGATGGATAATGCCGTGAGCCTTTTACTTTCCTTGCCCCCAAGGAAAGCCACAAATGCCACAAAAAATGAATGTCATTAAATCGATGCGATGACACAGAAATTACATTTGAATGTTTAAACATCTCCCGTAGAAAAAAGTCTCCCCCTCCTCCCCTCACCGCTGAGAGAGAGGGAGAGAGAAAAGGCAGAAAAAGAAAGAAAAACTCTGCAATTATAGGATGGGAAATGGCATGAGAAATTTTTCAGTTCAATAGCATAGAGCTGGTAACAGAAATTATGCTGGTCCTTATAAAAAGTTTTTTTTTTTGTGGCAAACAGTAAAGCGAATATTTGTTGGTGAAAAACTGTTGGCACCATTACTTTGTAAAGTTTAATCTCCTACCAAAGGGGATTTTTGTGGCTTTGTCAATGGTATTTCAATTAAATTAAATCAAAGGCCACACAACCTTTGCGAGTCTCTGTTGAAGAGAGTACAGGCGCAGGTAATTGAAAATGCATAGCATCAGTACTCCCATTTTCCTATTAATGGGTGTTTTATATTGGTGTAGTTTATTATGGCCCATAATTTACTTAAAACGGAGTAAAATTAAGCCAAAGTTCAATACATGTGTATAACTTTGTGCCGCAAATAAATTAAACTTAAAATATTGGCGTAAGTATGATTGGTGCCTAAAAACGAATGAGTGAGTGTTTTATACAGACAGATCGTCAAACTTTAATCGTTTAGTTTACGGAACGAGAGAACGAACACCGTAGTGCAGAGGTTAGCATGTCCGCTTATGACACTGAACGCCTGGGTTCGAATCCTGGCACGACTATCAAAAACAAGTAAAAAAGCGTCCAGTTCGGCCGTGCAGAACTTTGGATACCCACCACCTCGGGTATATACGTAAGCCACCTTTCGCCAAAATCCGGTGAAAAATGCATACCTTATGCCCCATAGCAACTATACCGAAATATCTCCCGATTTGAACCAAATGCTAATAAGTCATTGTTCACTTGTGTATGACAAATTATCAAACTTTTTAGTAGCTATATCTAAAAACAAACCGATCTGAACCATAAACGACACGGTTGTCGAAAAGCCTACCATAAGTCACTGTGTCGAATTTCAGTGAAATCGGATTATAAATGCGCTTTTAATGGGACCAAGACTTTAAATCGAGAGATCAGCCTATATTGCAGCTATATCGAAATCTGGACCGATCTGCACCATATTGCAGAAGTATGTCGAGGGGCTTAACTTAATTCACTGTCCCAAATTTCAACGAAATCGGACAATAAATGCGCCTTTTATGGCCCCAAAACCTTAAATTGAGAAATTTGTCTATATGGCAGCTATATCCAAATCTGTACCGATCAAGGCCAAATTGAAGAAAAATGTCTAAGGGCCTAACACAACTCACTGTCCCAAATTTCATCAAAATTGGATAATAAATGTGGCTTTTATGAGCCTAAGACCCTAAATCGGCGGATCGGTCTATATGGCAGCTATATCCAAATCTGAACCGATCTGAGCCAAATTGGCGAAGAATGTCTAAGGGCCTAACACAACTCACTATCCACAATTTCAGCAAAATTGGATAATAAATGTGGCTTTTATGAGCCTAAGACCCTAAACCGGCAGATCGGTCTATATGGCAGCTATATCCAACTCTGATCCGATCTGAGCCAAATTGACGAAGGATGTCGAGGGGCCCAACACAATTCACTGTCCAAAATTTCAGCAAAATTGGATAATAAATGTGGCTTTTATGAGCCAAAGACCCTAAATCGGAGGTTTGGTCTATATGGCAGCTATATCCAAATCTGAAGCGATCCAGGCCAAATTGACGAAGGATGTCGAAGGGCCTAACACAACTCACTGCCCCAAATTTCAACAAAATCGGATAATAAATGTGTCATTTATGGGCCTAAGACCCTAAATCGGCGGATCGGTCTATATGGGGGCTATATCAAGATATAGTCCGATATAGCCCATCTTCGAACTTAATCTGCTTATGGACAAAAAAAGAATCTATGCAAAATTTCAACTCAATATCTCTATTTTTAAAGACTGTAGCGTGATTTCAACAGACAGACGGATGGACATGTCTAGATCGTCTTAGATTTTTACGCTGATCAAGAATATATATACTTTATAGGATCGGAAATGGATATTTCGATGTGTTGCAAACGGAATGACAAAATGAATATACCCCCATCCTTCGGTGGTGGGTATAAAAAGCACTCTGATCTGTGGTTAAAGTTGCCACAATGATTTCATGACGTTGCTTATGAAAAGTGATAAAATGTTCATAAAATTTAATCTAACAGAATGCACACTTCGTTTTGCTGCAAATATTCTATTTCTGGTGTGAGTCATTTAAACGACATAATTACAGCGAAAACAAAAAATGAAATCATTAGAAGTGTTCACTAAAGCAAGAAAAATGAACGTGAAAATGGTAGCAACATAATTCGGCGACCCACAAAATGTGTTACGTTGCGTTGCATTTGCAACGCGTAGTTTAAATCAAGCCACAGCTAAGTGCATGCAAACCTACTTTTGAAGTACTTTTAAGATGCTGCACATGCAAGGAAGGGTGCCAGTCTGTATGGCACATGGCTGCTAGTAGCATTTATTTTGGTCGCACCAGTGGCAGCGGTGCTGGTGGTGGTTACCTTCCATGTTTGGCCAAACTTTAATGGAAACAACGTTAAGAACATCAAGCAAAGGAGGCCGTGTGTGTGGCCAGCTTTAGTGTCTCAAAAAAATGTTAACTCAAATTTCTTGAATATTTAGGCCACCATCAAATGTAAAGTCTTTTTTTTTGTGCCATCATTGTGAACGCATGTGCGCTTGTATTGGGACTTGGTGAATGGGCTATGATTTTGGAAGAGGGGTTGTACTTTTTTTATTGTCAACAACTCTGTAAAGCTCCATTGCGGCAGTGTCTTGAACTGAAAATTTTAAGAAAATTATCACAAAAATCTATGAAAGGGTGAAGAAATGATTTTCATAATTTGTTGGGGGAAAATGGGCAAAATTAACAAAAAGTAAAGGGGGTGTGACAGTCGCAATAAACACATTGTGTTAGAAAATAGGTGAGCTTATCTAGCACCATGAGTTTCATAGATAAGTTGTTATTCATATTTGGAGCTTTGTCTCAATTGAAAAAAAAAAAAAAAATTACCAAAAGACTTCAGCTGCACATATTTTGGAAGGACGAGCACTGAAATGCAACCATCAATCTGTCAGCATATTTTCCGATTAGACAGTGACCTGTCATGACGGACATGAAGACTGAGACGTCTGTAGACCGCATAACGACATCCGTAGAAGCTCTTAGGACGTCGAAGGAGTTTCATTTTAGGTTATCATTTTTTGAGAATTTGTCTCACTTAGCCGATGTGAACATTCGCATCTTTCTTCTCCTGATCCTGTGGTATCACCATGGACGAAAACGTCTAAGTGAGTCTGAGAGCACATTGAAACTTAAACCTAGGTTAACTAAACTTGGGTTCGGACGAAGAATTTTGCAAGCCTCTTCTTGGGGTGTATAATTAAGATTTTTATATATATACATGCTCAACCTTAAAACCCTTTCCTGTAGTAATCCGAAAAGGAGCTCTGAGCTGTGACCTTCCACTATGACAACCGAGTGACCATTCGTCACAAGTGTTTAGTCCATAATCAGTTCCTTAATTCGGTTGCAGAGCATTGGGGTGTTTTTCCTCATGTCTATAATCTGTTCCCTTATTCGGTTGAAGAACTTTGGGGCGCTTCCCCTGTTGCAGATAACCAAGTTAGTGGGTAAAATGTAACAAAAGTGTGTCACCTCCTTCGTTCGTTTCCGTGCTATCCCATAGATCGTGGTAGCCATTGAAATCGCCTACAAGTATGAGGTCGTGCTCCTTGGCCTCGCACCACCCGACCAAGGCCCAGACCATATCGGACGGGGGTTGTCTTCTTCGTACGGTAGGTAGCATATGGATGCCATTACCAGAAGTGTTTTGCCTGACCTCTCCAGGGTTAACTTTTATATATTGTAGACAAAATTTAAAACTTTCTTTTCAATTCAATTAAAGTAGTTTTCCATTAAAAAGAAATGTTATGCTATATTTACTTTAGCTTCATGGTTGCAAAATATCTCAATGTCATCCTTTCACATCTCTCCCTTTTTACTGCCAAAGTTTAGTAAATTACGCGCAAAAGTAAATGCTTGAATTTTGTATGTCCTTTTAATTCAATTTGCGCATTAAATTCAATTGGCTGCACATGAATCCGAAACTCCCAATACCACATTCGGAGGGAAATGCAAATTTTGCAAAATCCCCGGAAAAAGACACAAAAAAGTGCATAAAACCTTCATGAATAACACAGAACAAATCCAAATCAAATTATGAATAGAAATGCAATGACTATTGAGTGAGAGAAAGAGGGAGACGATGAAAAAGAGGGAGAGAGAGAAAATTTAAAATCCTGCGACAACATTAAAAATATTATTGGTAGCAACTATTAAATAGAAATTGATTGAGGGGTTCTTTTTTTGATTATGTTTGTACAAAAACGGGGACACCCAAAGCCCGCAAAATGAATATATAGACCATTCACGACAATTAAGAGCTTATATTGTTAAGTATGAATTTGCCTAGAAACAAAGTAGGGGCAAACTTCTCACACATCAATGAGTGCTTTCTGATTTAAATTTAAACTCAATGATGATGGTGACCTTTTTTTATAGCTGAGTCCGAACGTCGTGCCGCAGTGCGACATCTCTTTGGTGAGAATTTTTTACATGACCTTGCATGGCATGGTACCTCCCAAATGTCGCCAGCATTAAAAAGGGAATAACCACTGCTTTAAATTTTGTCCGATGTTCTCGCCAGGATTCAAATGCAGGCGTTCAGCGTCATAGCGGACATAAGCTACAATGGCACGAATTCGATATTCATATTCAGAGCGAAGTGTCCCCACCCTGAAAAAATATTTATAAGTTAAATAAGGCGCAGCGGAGCGAGCTCGGTTTGGCCAGTTTTCTATAAAGACAAAATTTCAGAATTATGGGAAGAGATGATATTGGCATGGCCGTGGTTCAGAAGCCATGGTTAAAATCTCAAACTCATCACTCCGCCGACGAAGTTGAGATCAGAAGCTGTATTGAAGCAATTAGGTATTTGAATCTATCCATGATACAGCAATCAATCTATCGTTACAGCAATAAGAATTGTTCGATAATAGCACTAGAGAGGTCAGGCAAAACACTACTGGTAATGGCATCCATGTGCTACCTACCATACGAAGAAGACAACCCCCTTTCAGATATGGTCCGCATTTTGGTCGGATGGTACAAGGTCAAGGAACACGATCTCAACCTCGGAGGTGAAGGCAACGCACATCAAGATCTATGCCGTATCACGGAAACGAACGAAGGAGGTGAGGCATTTTTGTTACATTTTATCCACGAACTTGGTTATCTGTGACTGGGGAAGCACCCCAGCGTTCTTCAAGCGAATTAAGGAACAGATTATGGGCATAACGCTTGTGGTAAACAGTCAATCGGTTCTCAGGCTCAGACTGGAAGGTTGCCGCCCAATGCACTTTTTCGGACTACTACAGGAGAGGTTTTCAGGTTGAGCATGAAAGAGGAGGAAGGAAGCCGCATAGGAATCCGTGGAACACGAACTGGGATATTTTCAGGGAACATATGGGGAGGCTTGGTTGCCCCGGAGGACCTATATTGGACGCAAGGGAACTGGAGTCCTCAGTGATGCTCAGTCTATCATCGTTTTTAATAAAAACAAGTAAAAAGCTCAGTTCGGCCGGGCCGAATCTTACATACTCTCCACCATGGATCGCATTTGTCGAGTTCTTTTCCCGGCATCTCTTCTTAGACAAAAAAAGGATATAAGAAAAGATTTGCTCTGCTATTAGAGCGATATCAAGATATGGTTCGGTTTGGACCACAATTAAATTATATGTTGGAGACCTGGGTAAAATGTCAGCCAATTCGAATAAGAATTGCGCCCTTTGGGGGCTCAAGAAGTAAAATAGACAGTTCGATTTATATGAGAGCTGTGTCGGGCTATAGACCAATTCAGATCATATCAAACACGTATGTTGATGGCCATGAGAGGATCCGTCGTACATAATTTCAGGCAAATCGGATAAAAATTGCGACCTCTAAAGGCTCAAGGTGTCAAGATCCTAGATCGGTTTATATGGCAGCTATATCAGGTTATGAACCGATTTGAACCTTATTTGACACACTTGTTGAAAGTAAGAATAAAATACGTCATGGAAAATTGCAGCCAAATCGGATAGGATTTGCGACCTCTAGAAGCTCAAGAAATCACATCCCTAGATCTGTTTATACGACAGCTATATCAGGTTATGGACCGATTTGAACCATACTTGGCGCAGTTGTTGGATATCATAACAAAACACGTCGTGCGAAATTTCATTCCAATCGGATAAGAATTGCGCACTCTAGAGGCTCAAGAAGTCAAGACCCAAGATCGGTTTATATGGCAGCTATATCAAAACGTGGACCGATATGGCCCATTTACAACACTAACCGACCTACACTAATAGGAAGTATTTGTGCAAAATTTCAGGCAGCTAGCTTTACTCCTTCGGAAGTTAGCGTGCTTTCGACAGACAGACGGACGGACGGACAGACGGACGGACGGACAGACGGACAGACGGACGGACGGACAGACGGACGGACATGGCTAAATCGACATAAAATGTCGCGACGATCAAGAATGTATATACTTTATGGGGTCTCAGATGAATATTTCGATTAGTTACAAACAGAATGACGAAAATAGTATACCGCCCATCCTATGGTGGAGGGTATAAAAACACTGAAAAAACTGGTGAGGAAGGACTGACACCGGAGAATTTCGGTGGAGCACAACATGCACACCTCAAGGGGAAGTCGGTGAAGACAGCTCTATATGAATTGGTACGAGAATTCAATATATTTCTCCATTAGAAGCAGTACGCGATGGTAGCTTCACTCGATATTGAGGGACATTTTATATCGTGGAGATATTGTCGATAGTCGCCGCCCTGGACCGTACAGGGATCAACTCTTGTTTCTTCCGGTGGACGGATAACATGTTTAGCGGCATGATTATTAATGTGAACTTGAGAGAAAGTGTGGTCGGAAGGCGGGTGACAAGGAGGAACACCTTAAGGAGTGGGTTTTCTTGCCGATTCTCTGGAACCTGGAGATAAACGACTGAATTTCAACGGAGATGAGGTGAAACTGAATCCACATGCGAACGATTTCGTCCTATTGATTCGAGGCAAATTTCTGCAACGTTTGGCAAGATTATGGTAGGTCACTCTGGAGGCTATCGAGATGAGCTACCAGAAATTGGTCGAGAATAAACCCAAGGAAAGTCGAGTTGGTGCTCTTCACTTGGTGATATAAGATATCGGATTTCAGACTCCCGTCTTTGTACGGGACCTTTTTGCAATTATTAAGGGAGGCGAAATACCTAGGCCTAGTTTTCGATTCAAAACTGTTCTGAAAAAGGAATACGAAGGAAAAGTGACGAAGGGCGATGTGCACCTTCTATTCCTTAAGAAGGATGTTCGGTAGTTGAGGAGTTAGGCCGAAAATGATATACTGCATATGCTCGGCCATTGTGACACCAGTGCGGACATGTGGAGCACTGGTATGGAGGAAGGCTGTGTAGAAGAGTACACGAAACAAGAAACTTGGAAAGGTGCAGAGACTGGTGTGTGGAGACCAATGTAGTGCAGAGGTTTGCATGTCTGCCTATGACGCTGAACGCCTGGGTGCGAATCCTGGCGAGACCATCAGAAAAATTTTTCAGCGGTGGTTTTCCCCTCCTAATGCTGGTAACTTTTGTGAGGTACAATGCCATGTACAATTTCTCTCAAAATAGGTGTCGCTGTGCGCACGCTGTTCGAACCGGCTATAAAAGGACAGTCATTGATATGTGAGAAGTTTGCTCTGGTTCCATAGTGGAATGTTCATGGACAAAATTTGCAATTTTTACAGAGACTGATGTGCGTTGGCCCCCGTAGCGCAGAGATTAGTGTGTCCGCCTATGACGCTGAACGCCTGGGTTCGAATCCTGGCGAGACCATCAGAAAAAAATTTTCCCCTCCTAATGCTGGTAACATTTGCGAGGTACAATGTGAAACTTCTCTCCAAACAGGTGTCGCACTGTGGCACGCCGTTCGGACTCGCCTATAAAAAGGAGGCCACTTATCACTGAGATTAAGCTTGAATCGGACTGCCATCATTGAAATGTGAGAAGTTTGCCCCTGCTCCATAGTGGAAGGTTCATGGGAGGCCATATATGCAGGAGGCAGGAAGGGTCTCCGACTACCGAATTCTCTTTCCGGGAAGGGAGGAGTGGTAGGCGGAGGAGTGAAGGCTCCAGGATGGAATCAGGGACGGCACTGGGGTTTTACCCGGACACACTCAACATCGGTATGTCAGTTTGACTGCCGAATGAATGCACGGTCTTTTAGCCAAAAGTCTGTGCCATTACCTTAAAAAAGCATTATCATTGTCGTCATCCGAACTATTTTAGATATGGGTTGAAATAGAAAATGTTATGGAAAAACAAGTAAAAGCGTGCTAAGTTCGGCCGGGCCGAATCTTATATACCCTCCACCATGGATCGCATTTGTCGAGTTCTTTTCCCGGCATCTCTTCTTAGGCAAAAAAAGATATAAGAAAAGATTTGCTCTGCTATTAGAGCGATATCAAGATCCGGTCCGGTTTGGACCACAATTAAATTATATGTTGGAAACCTGTGTAAAATGTCAGCCAATTCGAATAAGAATTGCGCCCTTTGTGGGCTCAAGAAGTAAAATAGAGAGATCGATTCAGACCATAATAAACACGTATGTTAATGGTCATGAGAGAATCCGTCGTACAAAATTTCAGGCAAATCGGACAATAATTGCGACCTCTAGAGGCTCAAGAAGTCAAGACCCAAGATCGGTTTATATGGTAGCTATATCAGGTTATGGACCGATTAGAACCATACTTGGCACAGTTGTTGGATATCGTAACAAAACACGTCGTGCAAAATTTCATTCCAATCGGATAAGTATTGCGCACTCTAGAGGCTCAAGAAGTCAAAACCCCAGATCGGTGTATATGGCAGCTATATCAGGTTATGGACCGATTTGAACCATACTTGGCACAGTTGTTGGATGTCATAACAAAACACGTCGTGCAAAATTTCATCCCAATCGAATAAGAATTGCGCACTCTAGAGGCTCAAGAAGTCAAGACCCAAGATCGGTTTATATGGCAGCTATATCAAAACATGGACCGATATGGCCCATTTACAATACCAACTGACCTACACTAATAAGAAGTATTTGTGCAAAATTTCAAGCGGCTAGCTTTACTCCTTCGGAAGTTAGCGTGCTTTCGACAGACAGACGGACGGACGGAAGGACGGACGGACGGAAGGACGGACGGACGGAAGGACGGACGGACGGAAGGACGGACGGACGGAAGGACGGACGGACGGAAGGACGGACGGACGGAAGGACGGACGGACGGAAGGACGGAAGGACGGACGGACGGAAGGACGGACGGAAGGACGGACGGAAGGACGGACGGAAGGACGGACGGACGGACGGACGGAAGGACGGACGGACGGAAGGACGGACGGACGGAAGGACGGACGGACGGAAGGACGGACGGACGGAAGGACGGACGGACGGAAGGACGGACGGACGGAAGGACGGACGGACGGAAGGACGGACGGACGGAAGGACGGACGGACGGACGGAAGGACGGACGGACGGAAGGACGGACGGACGGAAGGACGGACGGAAGGACGGACGGACGGAAGGACGGACGGACGGAAGGACGGACGGAAGGACGGACGGACGGAAGGACGGACGGACGGAAGGACGGACGGACGGAAGGACGGACGGACGGAAGGACGGACGGACGGAAGGACGGACGGACGGAAGGACGGACGGACGGAAGGACGGACGGACGGAAGGACGGACTAACGGACGGACAGACGGACGGACATGGCTAGATCGACATAAAATTTCACGACGATCAAGAATATATATACTTTATGGGGTCTCAGACGAATATTTCGAGTAGTTACAAACAGAATGACGAAATTAGTATACCCCCCATCTTATGGTGGAGGGTATAATTAAGTATATCTATGGTTATGTTGCAGTGGAAGAAGTGATGTCGTAAAATATGTGGCACCTATCATTTAGCGATTTGAATAGCAAATAATTTGTTGCCAAATATTTACACCCTACACCTCTACTGTGGTGCAGGGCATTATTACTTAGTGAATTTGTTTGCAAAACCCAAAAGGAAGAGAGATAGACCCATTGATAAGTATACCGACCGATTCAGAATCACTTTCTGATTCGATTTAGCTATGTCCGTCTGTCTCTCCATGTTAAATGGTGTACAAACTACAGGTCGCAATTTTCGTCCGATCACCTTCAAATTTGTTATGGGAATGTTTTTTGACCTAGAGACGAAGCCTATCTAAATTGGATTTTAGATTTGGATATAGCTCTCACAAATATGTTCGTCCGATTTGCAGTAATAATGCAATCAAATGATCATTTGCTTACCGATTCTCTCGAAATTCGGTAGGAATTTCTCTCGACATTCAGATTTGGATATAGCTCTCATATATATGATCGTCCGATTTTGAAAAATATTGTAATAAAGCGCTCATTTGTTAACCGATTCTCTCGAAATTTTGCAGGAAGAATTTCCATATGACTCCATATGACATTGCCGGTGAATTTCATAGAAATCTGCCCAGATTTAGATATAGCTGTCATATATGTATATCGCCCGATTTTCACTTCTAAACCCTCTGCAAACGCATTTTTTGACCAATCTTGCCAGAATTTTGCACAACGCCTTTCGCGACGAGTACTGCATTATGGGAGAAGTTTGCTCGAAATCGGTTTAGAATTAGATATAGCTCCCATATACATGTTCGCCAGATTTTGGGTTATTAGCTACAATGGTGTCATTTGTGAACCGAAGTTATTACAGTTTAAATATATATGCTCGAAATGTGATACGGATTGTTTAATAACCCATCAGAAAACATTCGGCGAGGTCCATCAATGTTGGTTCAGAATAAGACATAGCTCCCACTTTGTAGGTGTAGGGTATTATAAAGTCGGAACCGGCCGACTTTTGCCTTTCCTAATGTTTTTTTAATGGGAAACGTGTGAACATGGTGGCGTATGACGTATGTAATGTGAGGACAATATTTTCGTAAGTAAACATACGCACCCATGTCCAATAAATTGGACAAGTAAAAGGGCTTTAAAGGCCAAAGCAATATGAGGAGTGTTGCATTGAAAAATGCAACTCTGCAAACAAAGTTAAATAACTTTCAACTTTGACGACTAAAATCGAGCGTTATTCTGTCTTGCCATACATACGTTGGCTGAAAAAGAGATCTGGAGGATGAACTAGCCACCTTCGAAGCTCAGGATATAAGTGGATATTATGGCGTCCCTCAAGGCCATGAATGCATACGTTGGCTGCAAAAGAGATCTGGAGGATGAACTAGCCACCTTCGAAGCTCAGGATATAAGTGGATATTATGGCGTCCCTCAAGGCCATGAATGTTGAGGTCGAAGTGCGTGGCGGAGTGTTTGGGGCTCTGAACGGGCTCTTGGCTCATGACTTTGTGTTGGCCTGGGTTCCCAGACATATCGGGGTTCTGGGAGATGACCAGTCGGACCGGAGTACGCCAGTAGGGTATACTCCACGGCAAGCAGACCTGTGGCCGGTCTTGCACACGTGCCTTTTGTCGAACTATTGAACATATTGAAGGAGATGGCCAGTACGGAGTGGGAATCATAGGATAGATGTCGGATTACCAGGACACTCTGCCTAGCTGTTGACCGGAAGAGGACGAGGTAGTAACTGGCCCTTGATGAGGGTTCACTGAGTGATAATCGGACACTGTGCGATAGGCTACATGAAATGTTCAAGAAGCTATCATGCATGCGCAGACATGGAAAACAAATGCTGGGCACTTGGCGAGTAAGTTCTTAACTGAATGTGGGCTTGCACTCTGGGGAAACACTCACGTGGTGGACTGATGACATGATTAATATGCGCTTGCTCCCTATTCCATTCTTATATAAATATTTGCAAAAAAATTTCTAAATAAAGAGTTTGAACACAAAATTGTAAAGAAAGAAATGTGTCTGGAAGGTTTCTTAACACCTTTGCAAAGTATAAACCCTTACCACTGTCTTCATATTTAGTGCTCATCCAGTGTCCTTATTCCATTAGCTCACCATTGCATTTAGACATTGTTGTTTGTTTTAACTTCAAACCATATTGCCTCAAATTATGTATTTTATGAATCTAATTTAACATGACAGCCTACAAATACAAAATGCACAAACTCATGGTCATGGATGTAGGGCCAAGTATTGTATTGGTGGTTGTGGTGGCAATGGTATTTGAGTTTATCTATTTATCGCCAGAACAATTTATGCATGGGATGGTAAGTAAACGAATGAATGAATGAATGAATGGCTTTGGCTCCTAATGTCGAATTGTAAATGGAAACCGATTTTCAACATGTAAATGTCGGCATGTTGACACGCATCATTACTGCCACAATAATGTCTAAAGGCAGACACATACTGAACACATTTCAAATAAATTTCCAAACAACACTCTTAATAGCAAACGCTCACACACACGCACACATGCACACGCACACATGAGGGTCCTTACAAAAGCACAATCTCATTCTCGGCACAAGATAAAGCGCAAACATTTAGAAATTGACATCGACATAAACGATTTAATCGACATATTTGTCATGCAATTGCTCTTTAGGTAAGCCAAAGCATTTGGCGAGCTTTTGTATGGAGTTTCACTTAACATTTCTCTACGTTACTAGGACACACACACACACACAGACAATCTTTTGAACAACAATGTAGTATCTTAACAATTCTATACAAAACAAGAACAAAATACCATGGTCACGTAAAGTTAGAAGGAAACAAACAAAAAATACACATGGCTGGATACCTGTATGGAAAGAGTTTAAAAGTCAGTCAATGCTTTTGAAAATGGGGAAGGGGAGTTAAAATGTATTTTTATGAGTTACATCATAGGAGGGGAGAGTCTTACTAACTTGATATTCCTTTGACAAAATTTAAATATAATAATGAAGAATCTATGGAATATATATTCTAGATCGCCATGAAAATGTAAACCAATCTAGCCTTACCCATCCTTATATCCGCCCAAAAATCAAAAGGTTTTCATGCCATGTAATCATATGAGCATCCAAACAGATTAAAATGTGCATATAAACTCATCTTCAAATTTGACTTCTTGAGAACTCACAGTAATCACTTTTAAGGCGTATTAAATGACATTTTACAAGGACTTAAGCTTAGACAACCATCTTCCAAACCAAAAATGTTTAAAATAATGTCATGTGGAAAAAAATATTAAACACAAGTTCCTACATGAAACCATTTAAATATTCGCCACATGGTTTAAACAATTCCTACTTGCCAAAGACTAAGTAGCACAGCAAAAAAAAAACCAAATGGCAGACAGCAGATGCAGGAAGCATTAAAACCTATAGCTTGCCAATAACTGTCTGCTAGAACCACAAGGCAAATTCAAAGCGGAAGTATATACGGTGCGTATCCATACAAGTGGGTAAAAACGGAAATAAAATGCCTTTTAAAGTTGCACAGCAGTTGCTGCAGATAAGACTATGGAAACTCCTTTTTGTCT
>NC_081554.1:9414786-9559786 GCF_963082655.1 Stomoxys calcitrans
GTCCAAAATTAGCACATTTTTACTTGTTCAACCTAACCTGAGTCTTAAGATTTAAATAATTCAAATTTAGTATCAACGAAATTTCAGACATCACAAAAAACAAAGTTTTTTAAACAACAGCAAATGTATGCAAACATTGTACCCACAAAATCTGTTTAGAAAAAGATTCAATTTAAACGCCACAAACCCCCACAAAATGAAAACTAAAGTTTCTAAAATTTAAAACAAAACAACACCTAAGGCTAAATTCATGAAATTTGTTGTTTCTTTTCTTCACCTATTTAAAGTTGCAAACTAACCTAAGAAACTCACAACTTAAAGACTAAGGGGTATTTCGACTGTTCGTGGCTGTTTGTGGCAGTCGTTAAAACAATAAAATTCCCCCTTATCAGTGGTTGTGGTGGTGTTGTTGTTGCCTGTTTCTGTGTGTGTGTGTGTGCGTGTTTCTGTATGTCTGTTACGCTTATCAACAATTTGTTTTTATTTTATTTCGCTTTTATTAGTTGCACATTTTCAATTATCTCCTTGAATGCCCAATCTTATGGCTTTTTTTTTATTGGTGTCCCTTAATTCGAGGCACAAACATCATATCGATATTGAACGAAAAATCTCTTGAAGCTCTTTTTTGTTGTTGTTGTTTTTGCTTCAGATGTTCATTGAATAAGTTGTGTGAAGTGTGGCTAAATCGTTATAGCGTCGAAAATATTTTGTGAAATTAATTTCGTCTATCTACAGCGATTTAATAACATAAGCCAGCAATCCCACATGCGTTGACAATTAGAGTGAAGTGAAGAAAGTAAAATAGAAAAAGAAAAGTGAAATAAAGTAAAAGAAAACCCGTCTATATAGCTTGACGCCCATAAATGTAAGTCTATTTGGGCGAATTTATATCGAGCATTTATAATATGAGACAGATTCTATGGGATAGGAACGCAGTTTATTGTGAACCAATCCTAGGAAAAAAAATCTATGAAATTTTCGATTACATGTTCTTCAAAGAAAAAATTTCCTAATTGTAAAATCGAAGGTTTCTTCCTTAACCCAATTTCAACTAAACGATACTTGGGACAAAATTTTAGTCAATTCTTCTCTAAGACAACATTTTAGTCAATTTTTCTCTAAGACAAAATTTTCGTGAAACTGTATCTAAAAAAAAAAACAAGTAAAAGCGTGCTATCTTCGGCCGGGTCGAATCTATTGTACCCTCCACCATGGATCGCATTTGTCGAGCTCTTGCCACGGTATTTCTTTTATGGCAAACAAACGATAAAAGAAAAGAATTGCTATATTATTGGAACAATATCAGGTTATGGTTCATTTCGGACCATAATTGAACTGAATATTGGAGACCATAGTAGAAGTCACTGTGCAAAATTTCAGCCAAATCTAGCAAGAATTGCTCACTTTAGAGGCTGAAGAAGTAAATAGGGGAGTTGCATTAGCCAATAAACCGATGCATGCCTTTTTCGACACGTATGCTAAAGGTCATAAGAGACGCCGTTGTACAAAACTTCAGATAAATAGGATAATAATTGCATCCTCTAGACGATCAAGAAGTCAAGAACCCAGATCGGTTTATATGACAACTATATCAGGTTATAGACCGATTTGAACTATTCTTAGCACAGTTGTTGAAAGTCATATCAAAACACCTCATGCAAAATTTCAGCCAAATCGGATAATAATTACGTCCTCTAGTGGCTCAAGAAGTCAAGACCCCAGATCGGTTTATATGGCTATATGTGGTTATGGACCGATTTGAACTATTCTTAGCACAATTGTTGGAAGTCATAACAAAACACCTCATGCAATATTTCAGCCAAATCGGAGAGGAATTGCGCCGTCTAGAGGCTTAAGAAGTCAAGACCCCAGATCGGTTTATATGGCAGCTATATCAGGTTATAAACCGATTTGCTCTATACTCAGCACTGTTTTTGGAAGTCATAATACAACACCTGATATAATTTCAGCAAAATCGGATAAGAATGGTGCTCTCTAGCGACTCAAGAAGTCAAGACCCCATATGGGTTTATATGGCAGCTATATCAAAACGAGGACCGATATAGTCCATTTACAATCCCAACCGACCTACGCTAAGATGAAGAATTTTTGCAAAATTTCAAGCGGCTAGCTTTACTCCTTCGAAAGTTAGCTTTCAGCTATATCCAAATCTGCACCGATCTGAACCAAATTGACGAAGGATGTGGAAGGGCCTAATACAACCCACTTTCCCAAATTTTCGCAAAATCGGATAATAAATGTGGCTTTTATGGGCCTAAGACCCTGAATTGGAGAATCGGTCTATATGGCAGCTATATCCAAATCTGGACCGATCTGAGCCATATTGACGGAGGATGTGAAAGGGCCTAACACAACTCAATGTCCCAAATTTCAGCAAAATCGGATAATAAATGTGGCTTTTATGGGCCTAAGACCCTAAATCGGAGGATCGGTCTATATGGCAGCTATATCCAAATTTGAACCGATCTGATCCAAATTGACGGAGGATGTCGAAGGGCTTAACAAAACTAACTGTCCCGAATTTCAGCAAAATCGGGTAATAAATGTAGCTTTTATGGGCCTATTACCCTAAATCGGCGGATCGGTCTATATGGCAGCTATATCGAAATCTGAACCGATCTGATCCAAATTGACGGAGGATGTCGAAGGGCTTAACACAACTAACTGTCCCGAATTTCAGCAAAATCGGGTAATAAATGTAGCTTTTATGGGCCTATGACCCTAAATCGGAGGATCGGTCTTTATGGCTGCTATGTCCAAATCTGGATCGATCTGGACCAAATTATAGAAGGATGTCAAAGAGCCTAACACAACTAACTGTCCCAAATTTCAGCAAAATCTGATAATAAATGTGGCTTTAATTAGCCTTAGACCCTAAATCGGCAGATCGGTCTATATGGCAGCTATATCCAAATCTGAATCGATCTGGGCCAAATTGGCGAAGAATATCGAAGGACCTTACACAACTCACTGTTCCAAATTTCAGCAACATCGGACAATAAATGTGGCTTTTAAGGGCCTAAGACCCTAAATCGGAGGATCGGTCTATATGGCAGCTATATCCAAAACCGAACCGATCTGATCCATATTGACGAAGAATGTCGAAGGGCCTAACGTAACTCAGTGTCCAAATTTCAGCAAAATCGGACAACAAATGTAGCTTTAATTGGCCTTAGACCCTAAGTGGGCGGATCGTTCTATATGGCAGCTATATCTTAATATGGACCGATCTAATCCATATTTAAGTCAGATATCAGGAGGCTTAAAGTTACCCACTGTTTTAAATTTCAGCGCAATCGGGTAATAAATAAAGCTTTTATGGTCTTAAGACCCTTTATCGGTAGATCGGTCTATATGGTAGCTATATCTAAATATAGTTCGATCAGAACAATATTTACATCAGATGTCGGGAGGCTCAAAATAACCAACCGTTTTAAATTTCAGAGAAATCGGGTAATAAATAAAGCATCTATGGGCTTTTCAGACCCTTTAACTGGAGATCGGTCTAAGCTACCATATAGACCGATCTCCCGTTAAAGGGTATGATATCTAAATATAGTCCCATTTGAACAATATTTGGGTCAATTGTCGGGAAGCCCTAATCTACTCACTGTTTTAAATTTCACCATAATCGGATGAAAAATAAAGTTTTTTATGGACATTAGACCTTTTGTCGGAAAATCGGTCTATATAGTAACTATATCCAAATATGATCCGATTTGTCCCGTTCAAGAACTTAACCAGCGTGCATCAAAAAGACGTATCTGTGCCAAATTTCAGCTAGTGAATACAACAGACGGACGGACAGACGGACAGGCGGACTGACGTCTTAGAATTTTACGACTATCCGAAATATATATACTTTGTAGGGTCGGAAATTGATATATCGATGTGTTTCAAATGGAATGACTAAATGAATGTATCCCTTATCCCACGGGGTATAAAAACGAACTCAGTATATCCCCAACCTTATATGAATGGTAAAAATCCTCTATTTTAGTTATTTTCATAGAATTTCTCATATACCAAAATAAAATTTTTCTTTACGTTTGTGTTTTTGTTCTTCTATGTCTGCCCCTACACATGCTATATAAAGTAAATCCAAAATAAGAAAATCCCCTAGAATTTCACGCTGATTTTCACAACGTCAACACAGGCAAACAACAGCCAAAGATTTATCGCATGAAAATAGTTTTTCACACACAACAATCAGCAACAACAACAACACCAAAGCTGTGGCCCCACCTCTACATGGATCATCCATTCGAAACATCACCACCTACACCACAAAGGGTAGATGGATGGATGGATGGTTGGCTGCAAATAAAATGTCAGCCATTGGCGTAATTCGAAACCTTCTGCCACAGTTGTGTTCACCACAAATGCTCTAGTATGTGTAAATGTGTGTGTTTCCTATAGACGCAAAGGAGTCAAACGAAAACGAAACATCGCTACTATTTGCCATGGTGGCTGTATTAACTGTAAAGGTGATGACTCTGGCTACGACAACAATGCTTGTCGACTGCTTAATCCTTGGTGTGCACAGGTAGAAACACCCTTCTCCATCTCCATCTCTTAGACCACATAAACGCTATCAAGAAAGCTGTTAACTCCGTATAGAATGCTGCTGCACAGTAGGAAGTTGATACGGGAAACTTGATTCTCCATTCAGGATTATTTCCAAAGATTTTAGTTTGGTGAGGATTTAAGACAAAGTCAGATGGGAGAATATAGCTAGCTCAACCTTAATGATAAGACGGTCCATATTATAAAAGCTTTGTAAGGTGACAAAACCATATTTCGGGTTTTTTTTTTTTTTCAAGGAAATGACAAATTTGTGCACTACAAAAATGTCCCATTGTGCATTTCAAATCTGTGAATGTTACAATCTAAGGCTTAGTAACCACCTAGCATGGCTTATTACGATGGGTCAACAAAGGCCAGACTGACACGCGCTCTACTAAAGAGGCTTCATTTTAATTAGTCATTGACTGACTACAAGACTAAAGGCTAAACAAGAGCTCACAACACACATGCTCTTATTTCAGATTTATCCTTCACTCAAACACACTCACATAGGATCCTTATTGGCTGAATTAAGATTTCATTATTTTTATGCGCTTAGTTAAAGTCAGTGGCTGAGGTTGAGGCACCGTTTGTTAGACATGATAGACATTGGCTTGGTCTCGTTGCCAACTTCCTTTTCGGCTAGGATCCTTAAATCATTTTAACGTTCTGCTATTTGACCTTATTATTAAGTGAATAAATTTATGCAGCTGCTTGGCATTGTGATAATCCTTGTCCTTATCGTCATCGTCACTGCCATAATCATCCGTATAAAATCGCTTTGTTCATGGGGCGACTTGGCGCTTTGTTTTCATTTCAATTCATTTAAAAGAGCCCGTCATCAGCATCATTGCCAGTGCTTAGAAATATTTCCACTCATAATGGCCAGCTACCCCCGGCACTTCCTCTATGAGAAGATGGGACGGCTACTTGTTTTGTGAACAATATTTAAAATTTAATTTTCATTGCTTACCATAATAAAAGCCATTTAAGGTAATGGCCATATTGTATTTTGAATTGGTAACAAGAGTGCCAGTGAAAAAGAAAGAAAACACAAAGGCACATGAATAGCAGCTATCATAAGCTGGGAGTTTCTTTTTTTTCAACAAGATGGTCATTACTTTTACTTTCGAAAAATAATGACAGGAACAAACTATCCAGCACAGAATCTACAGCGCGCCTCTATTAGTGATAAAGATCCTGCTTGGGTATAGGTTCTTAAAGAAAAGGAATTATGGCTTTTCTTGCCTTACTAAGAGTTTTTAAATTTTGAAAAAAAAAAAAACTCATATGGGACAATGCAATAAAACAGACTCAACAAACTAAAAATAAGTAAAAGCGTGCTAAGTTCTGCCGGGCCGAACTTTGGATACCCACCACCTCGGGTATATATGTAAACCAAATTTCGTCACAATCCTGTGAAAATTGGATAACTTAAGCAACCAAATTCGGCACGGACATTGAGTGTGCTAATATATATGGCACTATTCAATTTTGTAGAACAAAATATTGGTCTTTTTGGCAGCTATATCCAATTACAAACCGATCTGAACCATATTAAGGTCGGATATCGTGAGGCTCAGAAAAACTCACTGTTTCAAATTTCAGCGAAATCGGGTGATAAATAAAGCTTTTATGGGCTTCAGACCCTTTATCGGGAGATCGATCTATATGGCAGCCATATCTAAATATAGTCCGATTTTAAGCATATTTACGTCAGAAGTCGTGAGGCTTTAAATAACCCACTGTTTTAAATTTCAGCGAAATCGGGTGATAAATAAAGCTTTTATGGGCTTCAGACCCCTTATGGGCAGATCGGTGTATATGACAGCTACATCTAAATATAGTCAAATCTGTATCATATTTGGGGTGGGGTGTCAGAAAGCTAAAACAAGTAAGAGCGTGCTGAGTTCGGCCGGGCCGAATCTTCTATACCCTCCACCATGGTCGTATCTGTCGAGTTCTTTGCGCAGTATCTGTTTTTAGGCAAACAAAGTATAATGAATAAGGACGGAGGAGAAGCTATATTAAGTAATAGTCCGATTCGGGGCTCAAGAAGCGAAATTGGGATATCGGTTTATAAGGGAGCTGTATCAAGCTATAGATCGATTCTGACCATATTGCACATGTATTTTGAAGGGCATGGGAGGAGCCGTTGTATAAAATTTGTGCCAAATCGGATGAGAATTGCGCTCTCTAGAGGCTCAAGAAGTCAAGACCCAAGATCGGTTTATGTGGCAGCTATATCAGGTTATAGACCAATTTGAACCATACTTAGCACAGTTGTTGGAAGTGATACCGAAACACCATGTGCGAAATTTCAGTCAAATCGGAAGAGAATTACGCCCTCTAGAGGCTCAAGAATTCAAGACCCAAGATTGGTTTGTATAGCAGTTATATCAAAACATGGACCGATTTGGCCCATTTGCAATCCCAACTGACCTACACTAATAAGAAGTATTTGTGCAAAATTTCAAGCGGCTAGCTCTACTCGTTCAAAAGTTAGCGTGCTTTCGACACACAGACGGACGGACGGACAGACGAACGGACAGACGGATGGACAGACGGACGAACAGACGGACGGACAGACGGATGGACAGACGGACGAACAGACGGACGGACATGGCTAGATCGACTTAAAATGTCACGACGATCTAGAATATATACTTTATGGGGTCTTAGACGCATATTTCGAGGTGTTACAAACAGAATGACGAAATTAGTATACCCCCAACCTATGGTGGAGGGTATAAAAAACTAACTGTTTCAAATTTTAGTGAAATCGGTTAAATAATAAAGCTTTTATGGCCGTTAGACCATTTAGCGGGATATCGGTCTATATGGTAGCTTTGTCTAAATATGGTCAGATCTAATCCACATTTAGGTCAGATGTCGGGATGCTTAAAATAACCCACTGTTTCAAATTTCAGCGAAATTGGGTAATTTATAAAATGTTTATGGTCTTCAGACCCTATATCGGGAGATCGGTCTATATGGTAGCTATATCTAAATATAGTCCGATCTGAAACATATTTGGGTCAGTTTTCGGGAAGCCTCAAATTTCAGCAAAATCGGATAAAACAGTTTTTATGGGTTTTTGAGTTTTTTATGGGCATTAGACCCTTCATCGGAAAATCGGTCTATATAGCAGCTATATCCAAATATGGTCCGATTTGGCCCGTTCAAGAACTTAACCAGCGTGCATCAAAAAAAAAAAACTTGTCTGTGTCAAATTTCAGCTCAAGATCTAAATTTTGGAAGCTTCTAGAGTGATTACAACAAACGGACGGACAGACACACGGACACCGTTAAATCGTCATAGAATTTTACGATGATCCGAAATATATACACCTTGTACGGTCGGAAATAGATATAGCGATGTGTTGCAAACGGAATGATTAAATGAATATACCCCCTATCCTTGTTTGCCTAAAAAGAGATACCGCTCATAGAACTCGCCAAATGCGATCCATAGTGGAGGGTTTATGGGAGTCGTCCCGGCTGAACTTAGCACACTTTTACTTGTTTTTTTTTTTATTAAATACATAATTTTTGAGTATCTCACCAGATTGGACTCGTTGTGTGGAGCTTGTTGGTGTTGCAAGCATCTAAAACAGTTATCATAATCTACGATGACGACGAGTTTTCTGCTTAAAAGCATTAGGTATGCGCATAATTTTACTCCTTGAAGTGGTTTCGAGGACATTAAATAAAAATGTCAACCACAGTCATGAAAGTGGGAAAGAGATTGGAAACTTCTCTAGCAAGCATTTTGGTTTGGCCATAAGTATGTTTTGGGGGAGATTGCATAGTATATGGACTCTTTGAAATGCACTTTTCTAGCTGAGTGTGTGAATGTTGTCACTGATTTCAAAAGTAGTTCGATTTAGCATCATAAATAAGAACTGAGAGTTTGGCCATCAATTTTTTCAAAATGAGTTCCAGGAGAAATGGTGTCGTACAGCGTTATTGTTCGTTTAGAGAAGAACTCAAATGAACAAAGCTGTTCATTTTTTCAAATCTTAGTTAAGGTAATTCCCATAAATTTTATGTTTAAATGCAACTGAAAATTACGCTCGAAAAATAATGCTTTGACAAAATCGTTGTATATTTGATCATTTGAGATTCTTTCCTCATCTACAAATCCCGAAAGCCTTACTTCTTTTCATCTCGCTTTACCAGGTTGAAGTTCAATGCATAATCAACAATATTAAGTCCTGTAAATACTTCCTTTACGTCCTAATTCTTCAATCATCATCACCTATGTGCCATAACTCATATTTTCCCGAAAAATTTGATAATTAAATGACAAACTCATAAACAATCAACGCATTACCATACACTGAAATACTTGAGGCTTAGGCTTATTGATGCCTTATTTGGTTTTGATTATCTCTCTACAGGACAGTAATTAAAACCGCATTACAATAAAACCACCTGCCGTGTGTTGGCACTTGTTCAGTGGAAAAAAAAAACTAGCCATGGATTTCAACAGTTGCACTGCATATGGCGTTGATTTTGAATGTGAATACATCCCAAATCCAATTTCAATTGGTTGTTGCGGTCAAAGTGTGAACTGAAACTTGGACAAAAGCACTACGGAGATAGAGTGTGGTGCGTAGACCACTAGAAACAATGCATTACTGGCTTTGAATAGCCATGCAGTGATGAGGCATGCAATCAGTTAAACAAACCATGAGACTGATATGCGTAGGCATAAGTACAGCTATGCGAGGAACAGTGGAGCCAGGTATAATGAAATTTTGAATTTTTTGATGAATACTTAATTCAAACTGAAAATTCGATTTTGAATGGATTTTCAATGAAATTTTGAATTTTTTGACGGGGTCACGAATTAAGGCCCATTTCCCTCTACGACGCATAGTTAAGGAGATACAGCCAATTTAAGTTTTCAAACTAAAAATTCGAGTTTTAATAGGTTTTCAATGAAATTTTGAATTTTTGGATGGGGTCACGAGTTAGGGCCCATTTCCCTCTACGACGCATAGTTAAGGAGATAGAGCCGTTTTAAGTTTTTAAACTGAAAATTCGATTTTGAATGGATTTTCAATGAAATTTTGAAAATTTTAATGGGGTCACAAATTGAGGCCCATTTCCCTCTAGGACGTATAGTTAAAGAGATACAGCCATTTTAAGTTTTCAAACTAAAAATTCGAGTTTTAATGGATTTTCAATGAAATTTTGAAATTCTTGATGGGGTCAAAAATTAAGGCCCATTTCTCTCTACGACGCATAGTTTAGGAGATATAGCCATCTTAAGTTTTCACACTGAAAATTCGATTTTTAATTGGTTTTCAATGAAATTTTAAAATTTTTGAAGGGGCCATGAATTAAGGCCCATTTCCCTCTAGGACCTCATAGTTAAGGAGATACAGCCATTTTAAGTTTTCAAACTAAAAATTCGATTTTGAATGGATTTTCAATGATATTTGGAATTTTTTGATGGGGTCACGAATTAAGGCCCATTTTCTTCTACGACGCATAGTTAAGCAGATGCAGCCATCTTAAGTTTTCAAACTAAAAATTTGATTTTTAATAGGTTTTCAATGAAATTTAAAACTTTTTGATGGAGTCACGAATTAAGACCCATTTCCCTCTAGCACGCATAGTTAAGGAGATACAGCCATTTTAAGTTTTCCGACTGAAAATTCGATTTAATAGGTTCTCAATGAAATTTTGAATTTTTTGACGAGGTCACGAATTAAGGCCCATTTCCCTCTTGGACGCATAGTTAAGGAGATACAGCCATTTTAAGTTTTCAAACTAAAAATTCGAGTTTTAATAGGTTTTCCATAAAATTTTGAATTTTTTGAGGGATCACGAATTAGGGCCCATATCCCTCTAGGACGCATAGTTTGTCTTAGATTTGTATGACAACCATATTCTTGGTCTATACTTCATAGGGTCGGAAATGGATATTCCGTTTGATATGATGAACGAAATGGCAAAATGAATGAATGAAAATAATTTGTAGTACTACTGCACTTACACCACTGTAGCTTTCGAAAATTTCTATCCATGGTGGTATGTTTTGGTTTAAACCATGATGTTGACACCCTCGTTAAAGGTAATGTTGGGGTTAGTAGGCTGTTGCTTCGTTCGCATCGTTCGCTGCCAAATATGTTATTGGCCCCAAAACTGACAGTAAGTGGATGTCCAGCAGTAATAATGACCATAAAACCCAACCCCATGTTCGAGTTACAGCCAATGCTGTGGCAATTGTTTTCATGGTAAGTTGTTTTTAACAGCCCAAAGGGACAATGAAACTAAACCGCTGTTTATAAATCCGTTTTTAAATGAGAATCACATGACCGTGTGCCCAGGGGCCCAGTGCATTTTTGAAGTGGTCATTAACATGCTTTTGATCACCATGAACACCAACAGGATATGACCGGGCAAGAGCCAACAACAATGGTCATGATGACATTGAACCACCATAACCATATCATTGCCCACTGGCTGTCATGGCATACATGCATGCCAGGCCATGACATGGAGCCGCGGTGGATACGTGTTTATTTCTTGTTTAGTTAAACATGTCAATAATTTTCAATGTTAGCCAACGTTTATTCTATAAATAGCCGCAAGAGATGTTCTCACAATTTTTAATGTGGTCAAAGGTCTAGTCAACAGTTGTGATTTGCATGCATGCGTCTGTGACGTCTCAGTTGGCATTTCAGTTAATGCGTACACCGTGACGCATGAGTGATTGTTTCAATGTGTGTGCCTGTACTGAATAACTAATACGCCACATGGGCCGGCATCAATCATTTGAACATTGATTTCTATTTTCAGCTGACTAATGAAAATAATTGCATGTAAATATTTTTCTATTAGTAACCTCATTAGCCTTCAAATTATTAGTTTTACATTCAATGGTTAGATGTCAAAAGGTGTTGGCGCCGGAACATCAATTGACGCCCCCGAACATTTGTTTATTGTTTTTGTGAAACAAATTGCAAATACGGCTAATTTTCAAAAGTGAGTTTCAAAAGTTAATGCATCGATGTGCTATAATTGTTGCCAATATTTACATTTGAAGAAATTTAGTATGGCACTAATGAGGGAGTTTAAAATTTGTTGAATTGCTTAAATGAAGGCGAAATGAGTATTAAAACCAGTTAGGAAGGGTAAAAGTCGAGCGGTGTCGACTGTTTAACACCCTACACCCACCGTAGAAGTACAATGTGGGAGCTATATCCAATTCTGAACCAATGTTCATGGACTTCGGCGAGAAAATATTCAAACTGTAAAAACTACGGTTGACAAATGACAATATTATGGACCTATATCGAAATCCTGAACCGTTTTCGAGTAAACTTCTCAGATATTGTGGTAGTCGTCGGGGAAATCGTTGTGGAAAATTTTGGTAAGATTGACCAAAAAATGCGCGTGCAGTGGCTCTAGATATGGAAATCAGACCATATATATATATATATATATATATATATATATATATATATATATATATATATATATATATATATATATATATATATATAAAGGGTGATTTTTTTGAGGTTAGGATTTTCATGCATTAGTATTTGACAGATCACGTGGGATTTCAGACATGGTGTCAAAGAGAAAGATGCTCAGTATGCTTTGACATTTCATCATGAATAGACTTACTAACGAGCAACGCTTGCAAATCATTGAATTTTATTACCAAAATCAGTGTTCGGTTCGAAATGTGTTCAAATTTTGACAAATTTTGTTCAGCGATGAGGCTCATTTCTGGTTGAATGGCTACGTAAATAAGCAAAATTGCCGCATTTGGAGTGAAGAGCAACCAGAAGCCGTTCAAGAACTGCCCATGCATCCCGAAAAATGCACTGTTTGGTGTGGTTTGTACGCTGGTGGAATCATTGGACCGTATTTTTTCAAAGATGCTGTTGGACGCAACGTTACGGTGAATGAACACATTTCGAACCGAACACTGAAATTTTGTGTGCTCTCTTATAGTAACCTACAAACAAAAATTTGGTATCCAAATTTCGAATGGGGTACCTAGGGGGGGGGGGCGCCTCACCCTAAAATCCACCAAACATATATTTAGAACAATCACGACCATATGGAACTCAAATGAAAGGTATTTAAGATCAGAAAACGTATCTGATATCCAATTGTGACCACCCCAACCCCAAAAACACCCCTAAATCGAACATTTTTACCGACCATGGCAACATGAGACTCAAATTAAAGGTATTTGCGAGTAGAATACGAATGTGATATCCACATTTGGGACCAAGTTTCTGGGGGTCCACACCTTTCCCAAAACAGCACCTAAACTGGACTTATTTACTGACCCTGGCAATATTGGGCTTAAATAAAAGGTATTTGAGTGTAGAATACGAATCTGATATCCAGATGTGGGACCAAGTATTTGGAACGCCGCCCATCCTCGAGAACATCCCCCAAAGAGGACAAATTTACGACCATAATAATATGGGGCTCAAATGAAAGGTCTTTGGATGTGAAGCACGAAACTGATATCATTATTCGGGAAAAGTGGTTATGGGGCCACCCCACCCCCACAACACCACTCAAATAGGAATTATTTGCTGACCATTGCAATAGGAGGCTCAAATAAGAGGTAATTTCGAGTAGAACACGAATCTAATATATATTTTCAAAGCCAAGACACTGAGTGGCCGCCCCATCCCCGAAACCGGTCATGTTTGCCGACTATGGAAATGGAGCTCAAATGAAAGGTATTTGGGAGTAGACCATGAATCTGATATCAACATTCGGCATCAACTGTCTAGGCGACGTCCCACCACCATAACAACCCTCAAATAGGACAGTGGAGCTCGATATTCATAGTTTTTACTGCCCATACCCAAAACCGGACGTATTTGCTGACTTTTGCAATTAGGAGTTTAAATGAGATTAGAAAACGAATTTGTTATCCAATTTTGAGGCCAATGCCAATATGGGATTCAAATAAATGCTATATGGATATAAGAGAATAGAGCACGTTGCTAATATATTTTCAGGGCTTAGTGTTTGGGGGCCCACCCCACTCCCCAAAACACCACTAAATCGGGCATATTTAACGACCATGACAATGTGGAACTTAAATGAAAGGTATTGGGGGGTAGAGCAAGAATTGATACCCACTTTCGGGACCAAGTTTCCTTGGGAAAAGGAGTCTACCCCACCAACAACAATTTTTTACTGACCATCACAATATGGGGCTCAAATAAAGGTGTTTGGTATACCCCAAAACACCCCCCCCCCCATGTCAATATATGGCTCAAATGAAAGGTATTTGCGATTAGAAAACGAATTTGATAGCAAATTTTGGGACCATGTGTTTGGGGATGCCCCATCCTGTAAACTCCCCTTACACCAGTGATAATATGGAGTTTAAATAAATGGTATTTGAAAAAAGAGCACGATGCTGATATTTTTTCAGGGCCAAATGTCTGGGGGACATCATGAGAATATCGGGCAGAAATAAAGACTTTTAAGAATGGAGTACACCTTACGTCCAAACTTAACCGATAAAGATCATATGGGATTCAAATAAAGTCACTTATAATGTTAAGCTGTTAGTCAAGCGATATACTATTTTCGTAGCATGGTATTTCACTAAAAATTCTTTAATTGTCGAAAATAAATATTCAATGAAAATTTTGTCCCTTATAACTTAAAAGAAGGCGCTGCGGAACGGGCCCGGGTTAGCTAGTCGGATTATAAATGCGACTTTTATGGACCAATACTTATTCAAATCTGGACCGATCTCAGCCAAATAGAAGAAGAATGTCGAAGGGCCTAACACAACACACTGTCCCAAATTTCGGCGATGTGGGGCAATAAATGCGCCTTTTTTTATCATTTTAAGTCTCCATCCCTTTCACTTGTTTGTCATAACTTCTTAAATAAAATAACTTCGAATATGCCATGGCATAACATTCGCCTCCCATAAGTATTAAAAAAATTGTCGTATCACATATTTTTGGTGTTCGTACACAAAAATGATATATTCTTGCAAACATGTGGTCCGAGACATGTCCGTGTCTTGGTTTCCTCTCTGGGGTATGGTTTCTTGTTAAACAAACAACGAACACCAAATGCAAGGCAAGACAAGGCAAAAAACTCTTAGCCAAGCAACAAGACCAAAAACAAAAACGAAGATAAATAGTTTTTGTGTCATACATATGAAAACAACATAGTGTTGCTGTTATTGTTGTGCTAGTTGCCACCAGCCATGAACAGGGGCCAATTGTGTTGTCTTCTTCACACAAAAGTTGCACCAAACATCGAACAAGAAGGACTAAAAAGTACCCCCCAAAAAGTGAACGCAAAAACTTTATCAAAATCAAGGCAAAAGAATGCTTGCAGGGTACAACGGGGGTTAGATGAAACCAAGAAAAATTGTCACCATAACTTTGATGTCGTGGGAGTACGAAAAACAAAAACGCAACTGAAACACACCAAAGAAGCAACTCAAAAGTGCCAAAAGGAGTGCAACAAAAAGAAAATTTTAAAACAAAAAACGACATATTTTTGTATCCCTCAAAAAAAAAGACTAACAACTATGTAATCACAATAAAAAATTACAAAACTTAAGAACCGAAAACCAACAACAGCAAGGATAACGAAAATAAAAGTTTTCCCCGAGCAAAGCTCATAATCAGGCAATATGTAATGCTCTACTCTACTGTGCTCAACTCTACCCTTCTTTGTTCTGTATGCGGCTAGAAATTTCTTTCTGTCAAGAAATTGTCTCTAAGCCTCATCCCTGAACTTCTTAGACAAGTGAGCCACAATATGGTGCTGCTTAGCCTTCAATGGACAATCTTCTATGAATTTTACCATTGCAATGAATTTAAGATGGTTTAAAATTTAGCAAAGCAAAAGGATAGAGACAGAGATCATAGCTGCCCTTGTATTATGCAGAAGTCAAACTTCAAACCGCATGAATCAATCAAGGGAATAAAAAATCAGGACTTAGTTTAGGTAAGACAAGATTGGGTTAAATAAGTTATCCCAGGAGCAAGATTATTAACTAAAGGGAAAATTGGAAAGTCAGAGCACTCTTATAATCAGCAGTAACATTTTGGTACATTGATCCTTGTGGTCTCTAAGATCAACACCTACCACGTCACCGTTGCCCTATGAATCCGAGTGGTAGTACTTTTGTGTTTTCAAAAAATAACATCTTTTTCTTAAATGTGAGCTTTAGCCAATTGGCCTTTACTTGGCCAATAAGTCAGTCAGGCCACCGTAGCGCAGAGGTTAGCATGTCCGCCTATGACGCTGAACGCCTGCGTTCGAATCCTAGCGAGACCATAAAAAAAAATTTTCAGTTGCCCCTTATCATTGAGCTTAAACTTGAATCGGACTGCACTCATTTATATGTGAGAAGTTTGCCCCTCTTCCTTAGTGGAATATTCAGGGGCAAAAACAGTGCGATCTTGACTATACCTGCTATGGACGTCGAAGGGTACCAAATCCGGTGGACCCCATAATCGAATGTAATATGCCAATAGACAAAACAAAAGAATCTGAGCAAAGTTTCAGGTAAATATCTTATTTTTTAAAGATTGTAGACAGATAAACAGTAAGACAGACAAACAGACAGTCCGACAGAACCAGAGCCAAGTTTTCAACAGGTCAAGTTTTCAAAAGCTACCTGTATCGCCTCCGAAATGATATCTCTCCTACAGGCCAATAGATGGACAGACAGATAGGCAAACATACGAATAGGGTAGTGAATGCTCAGGCTACTACCGGGGTCTGCAGATGGTGGATGGCTGAACGGCTTTCAAATATGAAGGTGAGCTGCAAAGAATAAGCGGGCCCCGACCATGAGCAGCAGAATCTCGCAGGTCCCTAGAAAGGGTCCAGCAATAGGAGTGAATGATGCACCCACATTCATTGGAAATAAGAAGCGTCTGACCCATATTGGGCATCTTCCTGGTCAGCTTCTGATATCTCCAAGTTAGGAACGGCTTTATCGAAAGTCCTAGCGGCTAGGCGTAAAACGCAATGCGTAGGATCTCGGAAAAAACGGAAATGGAAAAATTTCAAAAAGAAAATTTCGTTATGATGTAGGGACATGGAAGATGAAATTCTAAATTCTTTGTCAGCACTTGAAGGACAAAAAAGCACCAGAAAGGCAAGCAATTCCAAATCTCTGTCAGAACTTGAAGGACAAAAAAGCGCTAGAACCGGATCTCATACTAAACAAACATACAATGAAACTAAGACCATAAACATTTGCAATGATTTTTTATAAAACCATGAAATACGGTATTATCCCAGAAGTTTGGCAAAGAGAGAAACTCATTCTTTTAACAAAAGCAGATAAAACAAGTAAAAGCGTGCCAAGTTCGGCCGGGACGAATCTTATGCACCCTACACCATGGATCGCATTTGTCGAGTTCTTTTCCCGGCATCTCATGTTAGGCAAAAAAGGATATAAAAAAGATTTGCTCTGCTGTTAGAGCGATCTCAAGATATGGTCCGGTTTGGACCACAATTAAATTATATGTTGGAGACCTGTGTAAAATGTCAGCCAATTCGAATAAGAATTGCGCCCCTTAAGGGCTCAAGAAGTAAAATAGAGAGATCGATTTATATGGGAGCTAAATCGGGCTATAGACCGATTCAGACCATAATAAACACGTATGTTGATGGTCATGAGAGAATCCGTAGTACAAAATTTCAGGCAAATCGGATAATAATTGCGACCTCTAGAGGCTCAAAAAGTCAAGATCCCAGATTGGTTTATATGGCAGCTATACGATTTGAACCATATTTGGCACAGTTTTTGATATTCATAATTAAACAATTCTACCAAATTTCAGTCAATTCGAAAAGGAATTGCGCCCTCTAGTGGGTAAAGAAGTCCAGATCGGTTTATGTGGCAGCTATATCAGATTATGGACCGATTTAAACCATACTTGGCACAGTTGTTGGAAGTCATAGCGAAACATGTCATACAAAATTTCAGCCAAATCGGATAGGCTTGAGAAATCAAACCCCAGATCGGTTAATATGACAGCTATATGAGGTTATGGGCCGATTTGAACCATACTCAACACACGTTGTTGGAAATCATAACAAAACACCTCATGCAAAATTTCAGCCAAATCGGATAAGAATTGCGTCCTCTAGTGGAGTTACAAACATAATGACGAAATTAGTATACACCCATCCTATATCGGACAATATCTTGATATAGCCCTCACATAGACCGATCCGCCGATTTAGCGTCTTAGACCAATAAAAGCTACATTTATTGTTCGATTTTGCTGAAATTTGGGACTGTAAGTGGTGTTTTGCCCCCCGGACATCCTTCGTTAATTTGGCCCGGATCGGTCCAGATTTGGTTATAACTGCCATAAAGACCGATCCGCCGACTAAGGGTTTTAGGCCCATAAAAGGCACATTTATTATCCGATTTTGGGCCTATCAAAGGCGCATTTATTGTCCGATGTCACTGAAATTTGGGACTGTGAGTTGCGTTGAGCCCTTCGACATTCTTCCTTAATTTGGCTCAGATCGGTCCATATTTGGATATAGCTGCCATATAGACCGATATCTCGTTTTAAGGTTTTGGGGCCATAAAACGCGCATTTATTGTTCGATGTGGCCGAAATTTGGGACAGTGAGTTGTGTTAGGCTCTTCGAAATTTTTCTGCAACTTGGCCCAAGTTGGTACAGATTTGGATATAGCTGTCACCTGTACCTTAAACCACTAGTATCAGAAAACCAATAAGGAAAGGCAAAAGTCGGGCGGAATCGACCATATAATACCGTACACCCTACTTAGAACCTCTGTCTGATTATAGAAAAGTTTTATTTTGAATACCTATTGAAATATCGAATAGTATCTTGCTATATTTTCTTACCGCAGTCTTAAAGCGTATATGGGCTAAAAGATGTTCATATAAGGGAGATGTGTGTAAATCGTAACTAATTTTGATTAAATTGTGGACACATTTTTAGTTATTTAATAAGGCCATATCGAATTGAAGTTCTATGGGTGATAAGTCTAAATTTGATCCTATTTTTTTTTTTTTTTTTAAATCAATAGTATATGTCCTTGAAGCAAAAAAGTACCTTGTGCAAAATTTTACTACGACAACAAATGCGACCTACATTTGTTCATAAGACTTTACGGATAGACAGACGGGCTTAGCTAGCTCGTGATTTGAGGCCGATCGGCTTTCTTTATAATGGGTGCAGCTCTTCTCCCTCTTAGCTTTGGAAATAAATTTACAAATCCCCAATCAGGAAATGCAGTTCGACGTTTTTGATGTTTTCCAGAACATGTAAACCAATAAATCAGCAAACACAATTTGCCTTATTATATACCCATCGCTATAGAAGGAGCCATGCAGTTTTCAACACCTAAAATGATTACCCAAGGAAACTAAAAACTTAATAAACTAGCCATGTTTGTCGCTTCAATTTTCTTTCCATCCGTCTCTCTGTGCATTCATCTTAACTTCATCAGTTTAAAACTTGATTTCTTTGGCCTCAATTTTCATACCCACACAAAATATTTTCCCAATAAGTTCTTTAATTGGTATATCCCCCTTCAAGACCCATTTTTCGATTTGACTTCTTGAGCCCCTTTAACCCATTAATTTATATAATCTGAGCTTATTTATGTCCAGTTTTAGGGCAATTCATGGTGGTTGGCATCCAAAGTTCACCCCGGCCTAATTTAATTATTAAATAAAAGAGCGTTAAAATGGCCCTTCAATATAGACCTTTGAGTCTTTGATCTTTTGATCCTCTCACCTACAGCTACACCTTCAAAAAGCTAAAAACTTTTATTGTAGATAGCACATCATATTGTTTAAGCCAAACAAAATTACCTTGCTGCTGGTGCGTACTTGTACACACACACACACATAGACAAACCCCTTGAACTCAGCCCTGAAGGTTTTAGTGTCACTACTTTAGCTTTGACACAAAAGTTCGTCGAGCTTGTTTGGTCTTATGTTCACAGATTGCACTCATATTTTATTTATCTCTCACCTTTTATTTGTACGCTGCAATCCTTGTAATACTTGAAAGTTAAAGATGTTTCCTTTTCGTCGCTTAACGTTGCACTTGTCCCTGCTTCTAAAAATCTGTTGGACTGTCAGTCTGTCATATTTTCATTTAAAGTTTTTCTCTTTTATTGGTGCTCTTTTGATTTTTTTCTTCTGTTTATTCTCTTTTATGATGTCTGTGTTGCCACCCACTGTTAATAATGCAACACGTCCTTTGTCCAAGGGGCAAAAAGTATGTATGTGTGTGTGTGTGTGTGTGTGGATCAAGGATACCCGCTGCATTTGTTGACACCGTCGTAGAACAGTTGTTTTTAAAGTGGCACCCTTCAGGGCATGTTGGCCATGATTAAATGTTTAACACTGCATATGCGAGCATTACAGACATTCTAGCGATTATCTTGTCCTGTTCTGTGTCGCTATCGCCTTTTACTTGTTGGTCTCATGATTAATTGTTATGGAGCTATGAGCAAACTATGAAAATTGAAGATAATGTAAATAGCAATAGTTTATGACATTTATTATGGTGTTTTTTATGATGTCATCTCGAAAAAAGACCATTTAAATGAACAAAAGGAATTTAAAGACTTGTAGCAATAGGTTTTTTAAGGAAAAGACAAGACAGACAAGACAGACAAGACAGACAAGACAGACAAGACAGACAAGACAGACAAGACAGACAAGACAGACAAGACAGACAAGACAGACAAGACAGACAAGACAGACAAGACAGACAAGACAGACAAGACAGACAAGACAGACAAGACAGACAAGACAGACAAGGCAGACAAGACAGACAAGACAGACAAGACAGACAAGACAGACAAGACAGACAAGACAGACAAGACAGACAAGACAGACAAGACAGACAAGACAGACAAGACAGACAAGACAGACAAGACAGACAAGACAGACAAGACAGACAAGACAGACAAGACAGACAAGACAGACAAGACAGACAAGACAGACAAGACAGACAAGACAGACAAGACAGACAAGACAGACAAGACAGACAAGACAGACAAGACAGACAAGACAGACAAGACAGACAAGACAGACAAGACAGACAAGACAGACAAGACAGACAAGACAGACAAGACAGACAAGACAGACAAGACAGACAAGACAGACAAGACAGACAAGACAGACAAGACAGACAAGACAGACAAGACAGACAAGACAGACAAGACAGACAAGACAGACAAGACAGACAAGACAGACAAGACAGACAAGACAGACAAGACAGACAAGACAGACAAGACAGACAAGACAGACAAGACAGACAAGACAGACAAGACAGACAAGACAGACAAGACAGACAAGACAGACAAGACAGACAAGACAGACAAGACAGACAAGACAGACAAGACAGACAAGACAGACAAGACAGACAAGACAGACAAGACAGACAAGACAGACAAGACAGACAAGACAGACAAGACAGACAAGACAGACAAGACAGACAAGACAGACAAGACAGACAAGACAGACAAGACAGACAAGACAGACAAGACAGACAAGACAGACAAGACAGACAAGACAGACAAGACAGACAAGACAGACAAGACAGACAAGACAGACAAGACAGACAAGACAGACAAGACAGACAAGACAGACAAGACAGACAAGACAGACAAGACAGACAAGACAGACAAGACAGACAAGACAGACAAGACAGACAAGACAGACAAGACAGACAAGACAGACAAGACAGACAAGACAGACAAGACAGACAAGACAGACAAGACAGACAAGACAGACAAGACAGACAAGACAGACAAGACAGACAAGACAGACAAGACAGACAAGACAGACAAGACAGACAAGACAGACAAGACAGACGGACATAGCTAAATCGAATCAGAAAGTGATTTTGAGTCGATCGGTATACTTATCAATGGGTCTATCTCTCTTCCTTTTGGGTGTTAAAAACTAATTCACTAAGTATAATACCCTGTACCACAGTAGTGGTGTAGGGTATAAAAACGAAACTAAACTAAGAAGAAACCCCGACACGGGATAGCTGTAAGCACCACATAGTCTGGAACATTAAGGTCCGATCTGTCACGAGAAGCTAAGCTGTGAGCTACGCGTCAGCTTCATACGGAGTACCTGCAATGGCAGTGGCGGACAATTGGCAGTATCGAGCGGAGAGTCTCAGTGAGAGGCGGGGTGGCACCGGCTCTTACACAAATACAGAGTGCTTATGATGCTCGATATGACAAAGCGAGTTACTGGCGCCTTTAAATAAGCAATGACCACCTTGTTCCTGCGGAAATCAGGATGCTTTGGACCGGAACGAGCTTGCTCATCCACATGAAAATATGGCTACAAAACAAGAAGAAGAAACCCGCACGGAATAACTATGAGTACCACACAGGCTGGAACTTTGGTCTCCATTTTGTGTGGTTTTCCTTGTTATCACGAGAAGCTTAGGTGGGTGCTACAGGGTGCGTTCACAATTGGATATGTAGAATGGATAGTGGAATGGTTCGTACGGCGTAGCTACAACTGAGCCGCGAACAATTAACATTATCGACTAAGATACCTCTTGCAGAGCCCTCGGTCTCAGTGAGAGACCGGGCGGCTCTGCAAGAGTCGATATGGCAAAATGAGTAATTGGTGGCTTTTAAAAGCCAATGGTCATCATGTTCCCGCGCCGACCTGTCGTATGGACCGGAACTATCTTGGTCCTTATAGGTGATGAGAATCTCCACCTCCACATGCAAATTTGGCTACAACAACAACTCACCGTTGAATGTTTAATCCAGTCAGCCAATTCAGGCCTCTACAGAACTCGAGAAAGACAAGAGAGCTAAAGCTTGTCGGGAATCCAGGCTCGCAATTGCTCGACCATCGCCAATTACTCCTCGTCATCGCACATCTTGAAAAATTTTACCACTCCCTACGCCCAGCGTGAGTTTCAAAGATCTGAAGTTGTAATGATCAGTCAGATATCCTTTTGCAAATTGCAAATTTTGCCCATGAACATTCCACTAAGGAACGGGGGCTAACTTCTCACATATCCATGAGTACAGTCCGATTCAAGTTTTAAGCTCAATGATAGAGGGCCTCCTTTTTATAGCCGAGTCCGAATGGCGTGCCGTAGTGCGACACCTCTTTGGAGAGAAGTTTTACATGGCATAGTACCCCACAAATGTTGCCTGCATTAGGAGGGGAAAACCACCGTGGAAAATTTTTTTCCGATGGTCTCGCCAGGAGTTGAACCCAGGCGTTTAGCATCATAGGCGGACATGCTAACCTCTGCGCTACGGTGGCTTCCCAGGTATCCTGTTAGCTGTCCTAAATCACTCCAATTTAGGCCTTGTAGAGCTTGTAGGGAATCCAGGCTAGCAATAGATCGAACGTCTCCAACAGAGTCTGCCTCTCCCTACGCCCAGCGCGACTTTCAAAGATGTGACCTTGTCTGGTATAATATTAGCAGTCTTAAGTTCGGCTCTTTCAGCCCCTGTATAAGTGACGTTCTGTTTCGCTCGGTCACAGGTCATTTAACACCCCACAAGCTACAGCACCAGCCCATGTCTTATTCGCGCAGTCATCGTAGAGTTCCCACTGATTCCATAGCAAGATCTGCGGCAATCAGCAATCCATTCTTAGCCAGCTCATTGGCCGCTTCTTTTCCGCCCTCATTAAAGGCCTGGGACGCATCGTTCTTGACAGCCTTTCTTCTGGTTCAAAGAAGTTCTTTGCATCTTCTAAATATATTTGACCTCACGCGGCCCGACGCCAGACCCTTCAGTGCCGCCTGACTTTCCACGTTAATTGTGACAGTCTGATCGGGTCGCCGCTTCCACATCAACATCGTCTCCATTGTCTTCAGAATCGCGAAGATCTTCCCCTCAAAGACGCTGCACCCCTCTAGAAGTCTATAGGATTCTGATTCCAAGGAATTTAATGAAGACTCCTGCTGCAGTTCCCCGCGACTTCCATCTTATCAACAAGAAAAACTCCCCTGGTATATAATAAGTTGAGCTACAAACAGTATGGCGGTCTCCGTGACGCACAGTTTAGCATGTCCACCTATGACGCCTAACGCCTGAGTATAAATCGCGACGCGAAACTCAGAAAAATTGTCAGCGGTGGTTATCTTCTTATTAATGCTGCCTATATTTGTGAGCTATTCTTCCATGTTAAAACTTCTCTACCAAGTGGTGTCGCTATGCGGCTCGCAGTTTCGACTCGGCATAAAAAATAGGCCTCATTGAGCTTAAACATTAATCGGACTGCACTCATTGATATGTAACAGATCCCCTGTTACTTAATGGAATTGTCCCCGTTAAATTCAGTGTAGTAGTAGCATATAGCATGGCGCTATGCGACATCTCCATCATCAACACCATCCCCTCACAGAACAGAAGATTGATCTAAATTAAAGGAGCAGGAGGGCACTTCTCCTTGGAGCGCCATGTACCTGACTCCCTCAGTCTTATGGCGATCTTTGTTGCCACACAGCCAACACATAGATGCAAAGGCAAAAGATCGCGAATGGCTTTTAGCGTCTTTCATGGGGCACTTCTCCTTGCTCCAGAGATTAGCACTACCGCTTCCCGATCATCCTGCAAGGAGCACAGTTGTCCAGAGTTTTGTGCCACACCAGAAAACCATAGGCGAGAATTGGCCGAACGACCGCTGGAAACATTAGCACCGTCCCCGGCCTCAGCCTCCAATTCCGTCCACGCAACCGTCCCCGGCCTTAGCCTCCAAGTCCTTCCTATAGAGCTGCGACAGTAGTAAAGCGCATTCAGTATCCTTTGAACACTTTCTTCGACGTTATTTTTCCAACTTAGTTTCGGAGCAAGAACCCTGCCCAAGTACATGGTCATCGAATATATCGGTAGTTCCACCCCATCCAGGACGGGTCCCTTAAAAACACCCAGCGTGCTCCTTCAGGTGAAGACGATAAATTCTTTTGGGCTTTATACCAAGCCCTTTGTCCATCGCCAATCTGGACAACTCCCTCAAAGCTTCCTGAACGAGGTAGAGACTAAAGGGCCAACTATTATGATGATGACGCCGTACGCATAGGCAACAACACTCACCTTCTCCCTCCCGAAAGATCTCGTTGATCATGAAAAGCCACATTAGAGGAGATAAGGCCCCTCCTTGTGCGGTTCCTCTGGTCACAAACTTCATTATGGAGCCCTCTGCTAATGGTGCATTGACAATCCGGCCATTCAGCGTTGTATCCAGCCTATTAAACAAAATAGGAGGAACCCTCGTGTCCATCGGAGCGCCATGTATGGACTCCAACTTCACCTTAGTAAAAGCCCCTTCTATATCCAAGAAGGCCGCCTAAATTATTCTCGATCTGTCCTAACACATCATGAGGGGCACTGTCAACCCACCAACCCTAAGTGTATGCATGTCCTTTTTAGTCCTTTTGTAGAGAATGGCTAGGTTTGCCCACTTTCGTGATAAGAACCACCCTAATCTCTCGCCATCTAGTCGGTACATAGTTCAGCTCCTATAAACATGGCCATGGCGAGAATGGCCAGGTTTGCCCACTTTCGGTATAAAAACCACCCCTATCTCCCACCATCTAGTCGGTACATAGTCCAGCTCCTATAAACATCAAACATACCCCCTAAAACTCAAATCGGTATCTCTTTACAGGCAAACCAAGGATAAATAGTCTTTCCAAAATCTTAAAAATGAAGGATGAAACACTTATTGGCCGGTAGTCCTTTTGTAGAGAATGGCTAGGTTTGCCCACTTTCGGGATAAAAACCACCCTAATCTCCCGCCACTTAGTCGGTACATAGTCCAGCTCCTATAGACATTAAACCTTCTCTTTACAGGCAAACCAAGGATAATGAATTAGAATTGCTATGCCATTGGAGATATACCAGGTTATGGACCGCTTTGGACCATACTCGGTTTGGCTGTTGGAGACCATAGTAGAAGTCAGAAGTGCAAAATTTCAGCAAAATCGGATTAGAATTGCGCTTTATAGGGGCTCAAGAACTAATACTGTTAGGTCGGTTTATATGACATCTATATCAGGTTATGAACCGATTTAGACCATACTTGGCATAGTTGTTGAAAGTCAATACAAAACACATCATAAAAAATTTATCACATTCTCATTTCCCCCTCAAAGCTTTTAACCCCGTTGGGTTGAGTATATCAAAGCTACGAGAAGGCATTTGAAACACCCCCCCAAGAATGCTACACTTCATTTTGGAATTGGGGAGCATAAAAGCCAACACATATCATCGAGTTATTACGAGTATTGTTTTTGTCCAACTCAACTGTTTCGTATCCTCCTCTGCTTGTTTTTTAGTCCGGTTCTCTGTGTAGCTGGTATGCCTTGTGTCTTGTGAGTGGCTTGAGGACATCATTAAAGCTAATTTACTATGGCCATTGGCTGGATATTCTTTTAAGGATTTATAATGGCTGCTAGCAGCATATGTTGCCTTGCCAAATATTGGCCCACTTATCCTTGGGAACAAAAGGCGTTTTGTATTGGTGATTTTTGCTTTGCTGCTTCTTTGATTCGTGTGTAAATAACAGACACACATACTCTGGCACAACAAAAAAAAAAAAAGAAAAAGAGTGTCAAACAGCACATAAATAATAAACAAAAATGACCATGAAGCTTATGGATATGAAAGGGAGGGGGTAGAAAGTGCCTTGGTAATATTAAAGACAAAAAAAAAACACTGAGAGCCAAGAGATGACAGCAAGACTGAACTTGGGAAGCTTTACAGCTCCTTTAGTCCCCCATACACACATTTCTGTGCTATTAAAGCGTATAAGTTGACACTTATCGATAATGCCAGGACCCAGCTGTTGCCAGTTTCGTTACTTTTGGTCATTTTTAATTCACAAATGGATCAACCACTATACTCGCGCGCTAACTCCAACCACATTCAAGGCGATAAGCAACACAGCAAAACATTTAAAGAAAATTTGCCACCAAATAAAGAAAAATCACTCTCTCTCTATCTATCTCGCTCTCTGTTCCATGATGAAGATGGCTTCAATATGTTTCAGTCGCTTCATCTGCTTTGCCATATACACAGCGACAATGGCCGTGATGGCAGCCGCATTAAAGGAAATTATCGTATTTTGTGAAAGAACCGACAAACGAAGAAAACAAAAAAAAAAATTAAATGGCATCACATGAACCATCAACAACATCCACATAAAGCAACAAAACGACAAGGACATCGGCAGGACGACGACGATGATGACTATTATTCGGACAACACTTGTTCCACAATGTCACAAATGTCCAACTATTGTCTCGTTTAGTTCGTTTTAATGAAGGTCATTTAATGTAGGAAGTGCGTTAGCAAAACCGATCTATATGGCACCCTTGCGAATGAGACCTACACATGTGTATGTGTGTGTGTGTGTGTGTGCGTATATGCTTGTGGATTTCTGCCTTAGTGTGTAGAGAGCTCCAAGTGTAAATTAGATTTTATGGTAATGACACTATTATGATTTTATTTACTATCGCTGCAAGTACTAACACCAACATCGCCGACACTATTTCATCTCATTGAGGTACAGTGGAGCAAAGATGATCAATTGTTGTTTAAAATACAGCTGATGTACACAAGATAAATTCAGCAGTAAAAACAAGTAAAAAGGCGTTAAGTTCGGCCGGGCCAAATTCTGGATATATGTAAACCACCTTTCATCAAAATCCAGTGAAAATTGTCCACCTTATGTCCCATAGCAATTATTTCGAAATATGTTCCGATTTGGACCAAATACTTATAAGTACAAGTCATTGTTCAATTGTGTATAACAAAATATTGGTCGTTTTAGTAGCTATATCTAAAAATAAACCAATCTGAACCATAAACAACATGGATGTCGAAAAGCCTAACATGAGTTAATGTGCCAAATTTCAGTTGAATCGGATTATAAATGAGCCTTTTATGGGGCCAAGACTTTCAATCGAGATATCGGTCTAAATGACAGATATATGCAAATTTTGATCGATCTAAACCAAATTGCAGAAATGTGTGGAGGGGTTTAACTTAACTCTCTGTCCCGAATTTTGGCAACATCGGACAATAAATGCGCCTTTTATGGGCCCAAAACCTTAAATCGAGAGATCGGTCTATATAGCAGCAATATACAAATCTGGACCGATCTAAGTGAAATTGAAAAAGAATGTCGAAGGGCCTAACACAAGTCACTGTCCCAAATGGCGGCGACATTGGACAATAAATGCACCTTTTATGGCACCAAAACCTAAAACGGTCTTTATGGGAGCTATATCTAAATCTGGACCGATCTGTGCCGTTATGCAGAAGTATGTCAAGGGGCTTAACTTAACTCACTGTCATAAATTTTGGTGACATCGAACAATAATTGCGCCTTATATGGACCTAAGACCCCGAATCGGATGATCGGTCTATATGACAGCTATATCCAAATCTGAACAGATCTGAGCCAAATTGAAGAAGGATTTCGAAGGACCTATCACATTTCACTGTCCCAAATTTCAGCAAAATCGGGCAATAAATGCGCCTTAAATGGACCTAAGACCCCGAATCGGAGGATCGGTCTATATGGCAGCTATATCCAAATCTGGAACGATCTGGGCGAAATTGACGAAGGATATTGAAAGGCCTAACACAACTCACAGTCCCAAATTACAGTAAAATCGGATAATGAATGTGGCTTTTATGGGCCTAAGACCCTAAGTCGGCCGATCGGTCTATATGGCAGCTATATCCAAATCTGGACCGATCCTAAGACCTTAAATCGGAGGATCGGTCTATATAGGGGCTATATCAAGATATAGTCCGATATAGCCCATCTTCGAACTAAACCTGCTTATGGACAAAAAAAGAACCTGTACAAAGTTTCAGCTCAATATCTCTTTTTAAAGACTGTAGCTTGATTTCAAAAGACAGATGGACGGGCATGGCTAGACCGTCTTAGATCGTGTAAAAGTGCAAACGAAATGTTGCTTAAATCGATACCCCTTTTATAAAGAGATAGCGTTTTGGTAAATTTGGATAGATGTAAGGACCGCCTACCCTGAAAATTTCATGAAAATCTGCCCGCTTTCTACCAAATTTGATTTTCATGAACATTTTCGTCAACATTTTCTTTCTAAGTTTTCTAAGAAAGCAAATTTTTGTAATAGAAGTTCCATTAACAACTTCAGGTCTTTAATATTGTCTTTGAAACATAATACTCAGAAAATTATGTTGGCTTTTTGAAAAGAAATCTCCATAATTCCACTGTCATCACTATTACAAGGTTTTTATTCCGTTCAGCAGCTCGTTTGAAAACACCACCTACTTGAGCATTACAACACATTTGTATGGGACATAAAAATTTGTTGGTGAGTGTTGCCACATATGTGTGACTATATGCGTGCGTGCGTATGTATGTGAGCTCTTTTCATATGGATGGTTCTTATGCTTTGATTTTGCACAAATACATAGATGTGCCTTATAAAACATCTAGCAAAGCTCAAACACACACACACACACACAAACACACACACGCACATAAATGGTCATAACCACCATTCATGGATATTATTTATGGTGGTATATGAACATCTTTATTTTGTTTGTTTCCATTATGTCCTTTGAGCAACAAAAAATAAAATAACTGAAAGCAAAATTGCCAAGTTTTTTCTTTTCTATTTTTTTGTTGCTTTTTTGTGTTTACCATCCTCGTCACACCCTCGTCTCATTTCTTTATGATATATAAAATTAAGTTTATGGTCTATTAGTAGGGAACAAAGCGATAACTTAAACACTGAGTTTTAAACTTCGTTAAAGGTGCCCCGATAAGCTAAAGCAAAGCTGAAATCTGATGGCATAGCATGGCATGTGTTTATGGTGGTGTGGCTAATAGTTGTGCTCAGTGTTGCGTATGAGTTACGTTCATTAGCAGCAATTGCCAGCAATCATCCGACATGTGGCACCAACTACACATTTCGCATTTCTCACGACCGACAAATTTAGCAACTATTCATATTCACACACAAACCTACTTGTATGTCGACACTTATATGGGTCGTCTGTATGAATGAATGCGGGAATGAATGAATGAATGCGAGTGCTTCACAGTAGTGCTGTAATAACTTCTTTTGAAGAAGGGCAGTTAAGCGGAATTAGTTTTTGATTTTTTAATTTCTTGTGTTTATAGTAATACAAGTTCAAAACTATTCAAAAAAAAAGTGTGACAATTTTGAAAACATCATGCAGGTGAAGCAAATTCGGTGCAAAATTCGCTCAGTTATTGGGAAGCTCATTGGATAATTTAAAGCATATAAAAGGGATGAATGCGGTTATAGAATAATGTCATATGCGGTTACAGAAAATAAAGTTAAAAATGTATTTAGATTGCCCGGACCTAACTTTTTACACCCTCTACCATGGATCGCAGGTGACAAGTTCTTTGAATGAATTTTTCAAAAATATATAAGAGTTATATTAAGTTATGGACGAATAAGGACCGTACTTATCATGGCTGTTAGAAGTCACAGAAAACTACCACCTCCAAAATTTCACTCAAATCGTGTAATAATGGTGCTCTCCAGGACCTCAAGAAAACAAATTGGGGAATTGGTTTACATGGCAGCCATAGCATGATATGAACCGATTTAGACAACACTCGGCAGAGTTATTGAATGTCAAAACAAAACGCAATGTGAAAAATTTCATCAAAATCAGATAAGAATTGCACGCTCTAGAAGTTCAAAAATCTAATCGGTAGATGGGGTTACATAGCAGCTACCGGGCCGAACTTTGGATACCCACCACCTCGGGTATATATATACACCCCATTTCGTCACAATCCGGTGAAATTTGGATAACTTAAGCACCCAAATTCGGCACGTACATTGAGTGGTCTAATATATATGTCATCATTCAATTTTGTAGAACAAAATATATATATCCAATTATAAACCGATCTGAAACAATTATAAACCGATCTGAAACATATTAAGGTCGGATGTTGGAAGGTCTTAACCTACTCACTGTTTCAAATTTCAGCGAAATCGGGTAATAATTAAAGCTTTTATGAGCTTCAGTCCCCTTATCGGCAGATCGGTCTATATGGCAGCTATATCCAAATAAAGGCTGATCTGAACCATATTTAGGTCGGGTGTCAGGAGGCAAAAAATAACTCACTGTTTCAAATTTCAGCGAATTCGGGTAATAAATAAAGCTTTTATGGGCATTAGACCCCTTATCGGCAGATCGGTCTATATGGCAGCTATATCTAAACATAGACCGATCTGAACCATATTTAGATCGGAAGTCGGGAGGCTAAAAATAACTCACTGTTTCAAATTTTAGCGAAATCGGGTAATAAATAAAGCTTTCATGGCCTTCAGACCCTTTATCGGGAGATCGGTCTATATGGCAGCTATATCTAAATATAGTCCGATCTGAACCATATTTAAGTCACATGTCGGAAGGCTTAAACTAACTCACTGTTGCAAATTTCAGCGAAATCGAGTAATAAATAAAGCTTTCATGGCCTTCGGACGCTTTATCGGGAGATCGGTCTATATGGCAGCTATGCCTAAATATAGTCTGATCTGATCCATATCTAGGTCAGATGTCGGGAGGTTTAAAATAGCCCACTGTTACAAATTTCAGCGAAATCGGGTAATAAATAAACCCTTTATGGTTTTCAGACCCTTTATCGGGAGATCGCTCTATATGAGAGCTATATCTAAATATAGTCCGATCTGAACCATATTTGGGACAGTTGTCGGGAAGCCTTAAGCTACTCACTGTTTCAAATTTCAGCAAAATCGGATGAAAAATAAAGTTTTTATGGGCATTAGGCCCTTTATCAGAAAATCGGTCTATATAGCAGCTATATCCAAATATAGTTCGATTTGGCCCATTCAAGAACTTAACCAGCGCGCATCAAAAAGACGTGTCTGTGCCAACTTTCAGCTCAATATTTCAATTTTTGAAGGCTCTAGAGGGATTACAACAGACGCACGGTAGACGGACAGACACACGGACATTGTTAAATCGTCTTAGAATTTTACAACGATCCGAAATATATATACTTTGAAGAGTCGGATATTGATATTTCGATGTGTTGCGAACGGAATGACTAAATAAATATACCCCCTATACTACGGTGGTGGGTATAAAAAAGAAATCTAATCGGAAGATCGGGTTACATAGCAGCTATATGAACCGATTCGGACCATACTTGGCACATATGTTGAAAGTCAAAGAAAACGTCAAATAACAAGATCTAACCAAATCGGATAAGAATTGCGCCCTATTGAAGCTCAAGAAATCCAATCAAGAGATCTGTGTATATGACAGCCATAACAAAATATGGACCGATTTTGTCCATTTGCAATCGAACTGACCAAAACTAATAGGAAGTGTGTGTGCAATTTCAAGCACAGCTTTACCACTTCTAAAGATAGCGTGCTTTCAATAGACGTATGGACGGAGAGTTGTTAGGACGGACAGACAGAAGGACGGACAAACAGAAGGATGGACAGACAGAAGGATGGACAGACAGAGAGACGGACAGACAGAAGGACGGACAGATAGAAGGACGGACAGACCGAAGGACGGAGAGACAAAAGGACGGACAGATGGACAGACAGAAGGACGGACAGACAGAAGGACGGACAGACAGAAATACGGACAGACAGAAGGACGGATAGACAGAAGGACGGACAGACAGAAGGACGGACGGACAGAAGGACGGACAGACAGAAAAATGGACAGACAGAAGGACGGACGGACAAAAGGACGGACAGACAGAAGGACGGACAGACAGTAGGACGGACAGATAGAAGGATAAACAGACAGGAAAATGGACAGACAGAAGGACGGACGGACAAAAGGATGGACGTACACACTGACGGCCGGACAGACTGACAGACAGGGCTAAATCGACTTAAGATGTCATGACGATTTAGAATATATATACTTTATGGGACCTTAAACGAAAATTTTAAGGGGTGACAAATAGAATGGCGAAATTAGAATACCCATATTCTATAGTGAAGGGTATAAAAATATAAACCAGTAAGGAAGGGCAAAAATCTAGCGGTGCTGACTGTATAATACCCTACACCTACCCTATAAATACAATGTGGGACCTATATCCAATACTGAACCAATTTTGATGGACCTCGGCGAGCAGATATGTTCAAACTGTAAAAACTACGGTTGACAAATGACAACATTATGGCAAATTACCCAAAATCTGAAGAACGTATATATGGGAGCTATATCTACTTCTGAACCGATTTCGAGAAAAACTTCTCGGATAATGTAGCAGTCGTCGGGGATAGCGTTGTGCAAAGTTTTGGCAAGATTATTGAAACAATGCACTTGCAGTGGCTCTTGTGGTGAAAATCTGACCATATATATATGACAGCTTTATCTAAATCTAGGTCGGATTCTATAAAATTCTCCAGTTATATTAAGAGTCATAAGAAAACCCTGCAAAATTTTCGACAGAATCGGTTAACAAATGAGCACTTTTTTGCAATATTTCTCAACATCGGACAAACATATTTATGGAAGCTATATCCAGATCTGAACCGATGATTTCCAATTTCAATAGGCTTCGTCTCTAGTCCGAAAAACATACCTCTACCAAATTTTAAGACGATCGGTTGAAAACTGCGACCTGTACTTTGTACACAAATTAACATGGACAGACAGACGGACATAGCTAAATTGAATCACAAATTGATTCTGAGTCGATCGGTATACTTATCAATGGGTCTATCTCTCATCCTTTGGAGTGTTACAAACAAAAACACAGTAGTGGTGTAGGGTACGACAATCTTTCTTTTTATTCTAATACAAGAACCCTTCCTTAAGATAAAGGGTACCAAAACTACTCTTCCTCAACGGAAGGGGTACATAAAATACCCCTTCTTAAGAAAAATGTAATAAATTTATCCTTTTTAAGAGGGTACTTAAAGTATCATCCCTTAAGAGGCTGCTAAAAGTGCCGTTTATTAAGGGAAATGGTAATTAAGCTATCCTTTCTTAAGAGAAGGTGTAAATAAACTTACCTTTTTTAAACAAGGGTTCTATAATTACCCTTTCGTAAAAATAAACTAAAATCCAATTTCTTAAGAGGATACTAAAAGTACCCTTTCTTAGGAGGGTGCCACACCTTCTCTGAGGATGGGAAAATCGGCATCATTTGGGTGCCTGGCCATAATGAAGTAAAGGGAAATGAAAGGGCAGACGATTTGGCGGTGAAGGTCAGAGGACTACCGTCAATAAACTTGTTTAACCCAAAGCCTTTCGGGGCGACGCAGTCCGAGTTAAGGGAGTGGGCGACGAATGCGCATGCAACATTGTGGAACTGCGAAGCGGTCGGTAGGACGGCGAAAATCCTATGGGGGGATCCAGATCGTGAGAAGACGAGGCTATTACTGAAAGGAAGTAAGAAGGAGGTCAGTATAGATATTGGTATCATAACGGGACACATGAGAATACGAGCTCACTTATGTACAATAAAATCGGTGCAGCAAGTGATAGCATGTCTATGGCATGCAGGGAAGATGATGAGATGTTGGAGCATTTCTTTTGCCATTCCCCGGCTTTCGCGTCTAACAGACACCTGGTCTTAGGTGGGGATACAATACCAGACATGAACCAACTTAGGGGAGTGGCATTGAAAACCAATTAAGGATTTTGAAAGTACCAAGGAATTCCTAACTTAAAATTTTCTTTTCAGAGGTTACTTTACAGATTTTAGAGAGCACAACAAACCGATTACTGGCTTAAGTGTATGTCCATAGTGGCATGAGGCGGATTAATATCTGCACCCTCTTTTCAACCTAACCTAACCAAACCTAGAAGGGTACCAAAAATCCCTTTCTTAAGAGGGTAAAAAACCTTTCTTAAAAGGGTCATACAAATACCCTTTCTTATGAAAAATGGTACATAAACTGCAGCTGCTGTTTCTCAAGACAAATGGTACTAAAACTACCCTTCCTTAGGAAAAATGGTATTAAAACTACCCATCCTTAAGAAAAAGGGTACTACAGCTACCCTTTGTAAGAGAAAGGGTACTAAAGCAAACATTTCTTAAGAAAAATGGTACCTAAATTACCCTTTTTAAGAAAAAGGGTACCTAAATTACCCTTTTTAAGAAAAAGGGTACCTAATCGATTTTTAACAAAAGGATACTTAAACGAGCCTTTTTTAAGAGAAAACTAACTTAAACTACACTTTCTTAAAAAAAGGATACTTAAACTACAATTTCTATAGAGAAAGGGTACCAAAACTAACCTTTCTTAAAAAAAAAACAAAAACTACCCTTTCTTAAGAGAAAGTTTACCAAAATTACTTCCTAATAAAGGGTACTAATTTACTTCTCAAGAAAAAGAGTACTCAAATACCCTTTTTTAAGAAAAGGTTACTAAAACTTCCCTTTATTAAGAGATAGGTAATAAAAACTACACTTTCTTAAGCAAACGGGTACTCAAACTGCCCTTTCTGAAAAGAAAGGGTACCAAAACTACCCCTTCTTAAAATAAAGGTTACCAAAACTACCCTTTTTTAAGATAAAGGGTATTAAAACTACCATTTCTTAAATTAAAGGGTACCAAACTACCAATTCTTAAATGAAAGGGTACCAAAACTACCCTTTCTTAAGAGAAAGGGTTCCAAAGCAACGCTTTTTTTTAGAGAAAAGGTACTAAAACTATATTTTTTAGGAGAAAGATACTTAAACAACCCTTTCTGAGGAGAAAGAGAACTAAAACTACCCTTTTTTAAGGAAGGGTACTCAAACTACCCTTTCTTAAGAGAAAGCTAAAACTAAAGCTACCTTTCCTTAACAGAAAGGGTACTAAAGCTAATCTTTCTTAAGAGAAAGGGAAGTAAAACTACCCTTCCGTGGAAAAAGGGGTACTAAAGCTACCCTTTCTAAAGAGAAAGTGTATAGCTGCCCCTCCTTAAGAGAAAGGGTACTAAAATTACCCTTTCTTGAGAAAGTGGTGTTTTTCTTCATATTTTAAGAGAGAGAGAGAGAGAGAGTGTAGAAAAACTACCTTTTCATTAGAGAGGATAACAAAACTACCCTTTCTTCAGAGAAAATATAATAACACCATCTTTTTTGAGAGAAGGCGTACTAAAACTGTCTTTTCTTAAGAGAGAGGGTAATAAAACTACCATTTCTTAAATAAAAGGGTACCACAACTACCCTTTCTTAAAACAAAAGGTACTGAAACTATATTTAAAAAAAAAGATACTTAAACTACCCTTTCTGAAGAGAAGGGGTACTAAAAGGGTACTAAAGCTACCCTTTCTTAAGAGATAGGGTACTAAAACTAACTTTTCTTAAGAGAAGGAAAATAAAATTATCCTTTTGTATGAGAAAGGGTATTTAAGCTGCCCTTTCTTAAGAGAAAGGGTACTTAAATTACCCTTTCTTTAGAAAGTGGTGTTTTTCTACCCTTTTTAAGAGAAAGAGTGTACAAAAACTACCTTTCCATTAGAGAGGGGGTAAAAAAACTACCCTTTATTTAGAGAAAATGTAATAAAACCATCTTTTTGTTAGAGAAGGGGTACTAAAACTGCCCTTTCTTAAAAGAGAGGGTAATAAAACTACCTCTTTTAAATGAAAGGGTATTAAGGCTACCATTTCCTGAACGAAAGGGTACTAAAACTATCCTTTCCATAACGAAAGGTTAGTAAAATATCCGTTGCCCAATGAAAAGAATACTAAAACTACCCTTTTCGTAATGGAAAGGGTACAAAAAATAATTACAACTACCATTTCCGAAAGGGAAGGTTATAAAACTGCCCTTTGAAGACAAATTTTAATTTCACACAAGACAAATTTCGTTAAAAACGTCCCTAATTTATCCTTAAAGGATATACGATCTTGAACACCATATAAAATAAGAACCTTAACTACTAGCGGTTTAACATATTACAGCATCGTGCTCTTGCATGCAACACACAAAAGTTTTCCCACTTCCTGTCCTATTTGGCACCTAAAACCCCATCTCTTAACATCTCTCTTTCCATTTGCAATTGACCAGCAAAAAACCCAAAACTCTATTTTTCGCCAGTCCACTTTTGATATTTTGCAAAATTCGTTATTCCTCCCAGGTGTATTGTGTGTTTATTCAATTTGTATCACCTTTACCTTTGGTGCATTTTATTTGATTAGTCTAACGGACAAATTGAATTACTGCACAATTGATGGAGTGAACGTTAAGGCTGAGCCATCCTCAACACCTATACTCTTAGCTGGATGCAGCAAAAACAAAAATAACAAAAAAGAAACTAAAGACCAAAAATGGAATAAAATCAACTGTATATGCATATCAGAGAGCCAGACAAACTCACTGCCATGGTACATAACGGAATAGTAACTATGTGAGAGTGTATAAAGCATCAATGACCAGGGGACCAAATGTCAGAGTTCTTAAAAAAATCGCCAAAGATACGAATGTTCCTTTTGTGTGGTATTCCAGTGTATTTCGCTCGAATCCAGCTATAAAATCGCGTAATAATTGATACATTTACAAGTGGGGGGTTGATCTGGTTGATTTTTGTGTGGTCTTGCTTGCTAACCAGTTAGAGGATCCATGGAATTTGGTAACTTTTGGTTTGATGGAATAAAACCAAAACAATTTGCTTAACAAACTTCATTCATGGTCTGTTGTTTAAGGCGAAGGAGTGAGAATGATGGGGAAAAGGCAGGAGAAACTTTCAATTTGATTAAAAAGGTGCCAAAGTTCGAATGCAAGCAAGTTTTTGTTAAACTGTATCGATAAAACACGGATAATTATTCATTTGCTTATTGTTTAACTCGGGGAAAGGACAATAAAGTGGACGCTTTATGGGTTATCTGATAGAATATGGTATAAATCATCAACTTTCTAAAAGAAAAATTTAATTCCGGCACCTTAAAGTATAGTTTCTTTTAAATGGGAAAAATGGGATGAACACTTCTGTTTAGAGCGCCTTCAGGTTTTTCATTCCATGCCATTATTTACAATGGTTGGAATTTTCCAAACCTGTCAAGTGTTCATTTATTGATTTTCTAACATTTGCATGGTGCAAATGATTTTCCATCTGATGGATTCTAATTAGAGTGATTTTATTTTTCTCTCTTCAAAATTTCAGTGTTACGCATTTTCATTTAAACTGATTGTTATTTTGGCACTCCTCAAAAACAACGAGCTCATAATATTCAAAACATCGATAAACGATGGGCAAAACAAAAAAAAGGGCCTTTAATTAAAAAAAAAAAATTTATCATAATAGATGAGAATAGAAACAAAAAAATATTGAGTCCGAATTTGGGAGCTAAATTTTTATTGTACATCAGAAAATCTTTCACTTGAGTTATTACACCCACCCCCGAAGGGTGGGGGTATATTCATTTTCGCGATTATCCATTTCCGACCCTATTCTTCTTATATATAACAAGTAAAATGGCGTTAAGTTCGGCCGGGCCGAACTTTGGATACCCACCACCTCGGGTATATATGTAAACCATCTTTCATCAAAATTCGGTGAAAATTTCATACCTTATACTCATATACCTCATACCGATCTGAACTATATATGACACGGATGTCGAAAAGCCGAACATAAGTCACTGTGTCAAATTTCAGAGAAATCGGATTATAAATGCGCCTTTTATGGGGCCAAGACTTTAAATCGAGATATCGGTCTACATGGCAGCTATATCCAAATCTGGACCGATTTGGGCCAAGTTGCATAAACATGTCGAAGAGCCTAACACTAAGCACTGTCCCAAATTTCGGCGAAATCGGACAATAAATGCCTCTTTTATGGGCCCTCAACCTTAAATCCAGATATCGGTCTATATAGCAGCTATATTAAAATCTGTACCGATCTAGGCAAAATTGAAGAAGGACGTCAAAGAGCCTAACCGAACTCACTGTCTTAAATTTTAGCGACATCGGACAATAAATGCGTCTTTTATGGCCCCAAAACCTAAAACCTAGATATCGGTTAATATGACAGCTATATCCAAATCTGGACCGATCTGAGCCAAATTGCAGAAGTATGTCAAGGGGCTTAACTTAACTCACTGTTCCAAATTTCAGCGACATCGGGAAATAAATGAGCATTTTATGGTCCCACAACCATAAATCAAGAAATCGGTCTATATGGCAGCTATATCCAAATCTGCCTAACACAACTCACTGTCCCAAATTTCAGCAAAATCTGATAATGAATGTGGCTTTTATGGGCCTTACACCATAAATCGGAGGATCGATCTATATGGCAGCTATATTCAAATCTGGACCGATCTGAGCCAAATTAACGAAGGATTTCGATGGGGCTTACATAATTCACTGTCCCGAATTACATCAAAATCGGATAATAAATGTGGCTTTTGTGGGCCTAAGACCCTAAACCGGAGGATCGGTCTATATGGCAGCTATATCCAAATCTGGACCGATCTGGGCCAATTTAACGAAGGATGTCGATGGGCAATTCACTGTCCCGAATTTCATCAAAATCGGATAATAAATGTGGCTTTTATGGGCCTAAGACCCTACATCGGCGGATCGGTCTATATGGGGGCTATATCAAGATATAGTCCGATATAGCCCATCTTCGAACTTAACCTGCTTATGGACAAAAAAAGAATCTGTGCAAAATTTCAGCTCAATATCTCTATTTTTAAAGACTGTAGCGTGATTTCAACAGACAGACGGACGGACATGGCTAGATCGTCTTAGATTTTTACGCTGATCAAGAATATATATACTTTATATGGTCGGAAATGGATATTTCGATGTGTTGCAAACGGAATGACAAAATGAATATACCCCCATCCTTCGGTGGTGGGTATAAAAATCAATTTGTGTTTGTTTGTTTGTATGTTTGTGTGTTCCTTATAGACTAAGAAGCGGCTGAACCGATTTTCTAGAAATTTTCACAGATGGTGCATAATGATCCCGTGGAGAAAATAGGGTACCACATTTTTTGATATCTGATGGGAGGACGGACCCTCCCCCTAACCCTTATTTTCAGAAACGCCAGATCTCGGAGTTGGATGGTGCGATTTAAGCGAAATTTCGTGCGCTCTCATATATTACCCTAAAAATAAAAATTTGGTATCCAAATTTCGGATGGGGTACCTAGGGGGGCCGTCCCACCCTAAAACCTACCAAATATATATTTAGACCAATCACGACAATATGGGACTCAAATGAAAGGTATTTAAGATTAGAAAACATATCTGATATCCATTTGTCGGACTAAGTGTTAGGGAGACCACCCCATCCCCGAAAACACCCCTAAATCGGACATATTTACCGACCATGGCAATATGGGACTCAAATTAAAGGTATTTGCGAATAGAATACGAATCTGATATCCAAATGTGGGACCACGTTTCTGGGGGTCCACCCCTTCCCCAAAACACCCCCCAAAATGGACTTATTTACTGACCATGGGAATATGGGGCTTAAATAAAAGGTATTTGAATGTAGAATACGAATGTGATATCCAAATAGGGGATCAAGTGTTTGGGGGGACGCCACTTCCCAAAAAACATCCTCCAAAAGGGACAAATTTACGACGATAGCAATATGGGGCTCAAATTAAAGGTCTTTGGGAGTAAAGCACGAATCTGATATCAATATTCGGGAAAAATGTCTATCGGGCCACCCCACCCCCACAACACCACACAAATAGGAAGTATTTGCTGACTATTGCAATATGAGGCTCAAATAAGAGGGTTTTTAGAGTAAAACACGAATCCGACATATATTCTTAAGGCCAACACATTGAGTGGCCGCCCATCAGCCAAAACACCCCCAAGCCGGTCATGTTTGCCGACTATGGAAATATGGGACTCAAATTAAAGATATTTGGGAGTAGACCACGCATCTGATATCAACATTAGGGACCAATTATCTAGGGGACGTCCTACCACCATAACAACCCCACAAATAGGACGTATTTGCTCACCAAGACAATTTGGGTCTTCTAAACAGTGGAGCTCGATATTCATAGTTTTTAGGGCCAATGCCCCAAACCGGACGTATTTGCTGACTTTTGCAATAAGGAGTTAAAATGAGATTAGAAAACGAATTTGATATCCAATTTTGAGCCCAATGGCAATATGGGGTTTAAATAAATGATATATAGATATATGAGAATAGAGCACATTGCAGATATATTTCCAGGGCTTAGTGTTAGGGAGACCACCCCACACCCTAAAACACCCCTAAATCGGGCATATTTACCGACCATCTCAACGTGGGGCTTAAATGAAAGGAATTTGGGGAAGAGCAAGAAATGATACCCACTTTCAGGCCCAATTTTCTGGGGTCTACCCCTTCCCAAAATACCCCACAAACAGCAATTTTATTTTGGAGTAGAATACGAATTTGATATCCAAATGTGGGACCATGTATTTAGGGCACTACCCTTCCCCAAAACACCGCCCAAAGGGTAACAATTTTTGACCATGCCAATATGTGGCTTAAATGAAAGGTATTTGAGACTAGAAAACGAATTTGATAACTTTTTTTGGGGCCATGTGTTTGGGGGACGCCTCATCGTGTAAACTTCCCTCAAAAGAAGAGCACGATGCTGATATTTTTTCAGGGCCAAGCTTACATCCAAGCTTAAATTCGTAGACCAATAAATATCATATGGGATTCAGACAAAGGCACTTATATTGTTAAACTGCTAGTCAAGCGATATATTGGGTTGCCCTAAAAGTAATTGCGGACTTTTCATATAGTCGGCGTTGACAAATTTTTTCACAGCTTGTGACTCTGTAATTGCATTCTTTCTTCTGTCAGTTATCAGCTGTTACTTTTAGCTTGCTTTAGAAAAAAAAGTGTAAAAAAGTATATTTGATTAAAGTTCATTCTAAGTTTTATTAAAAATGCATTTACTTTCTTTTAAAAAATCCGCAATTACTTTTTGGGCAACCCAATACTATTTTCGTAGCATGGTATTTCACTAAAAGATCTCTAATTGTCGAAAATAAATGTTCCAAGGAAACTTTTGTTCCATCATATAAAGTAAAAGAAGGCGCAGCGGAGCGGGCCAAGTCAGCTAGTCGGACTATAACTTGAAATAGCTCCAATAGCATAACAGTTCTTGTTCAATATTCTTTGTTTGCCTAAAAAGAGATACCACGTATAGAGCTCGACAAATGCGATCCATGGTGGAGGGTATATATGATTCGGCCCGGCTGAACTTAGCACGCTCTTAGTTGTTAATTTTTGTTTTCATTGCCAACTTCTCTAGGCCTTTATCGTTGTGGTGTTCAGTCCTGCAATTTTATACCACTAAATTTCTGTACCTTGGTAATAAATTTCAAATTTTTGTTTCCCAATCATGTTAAATTTTACCATTTGCATGGTCAAATGATTTGCATACATTAATTTCAATGTTTATTATCAATTTTGATTTACATAAAATATCCACCCATCCAAAAAAAAAAAAGATACAAATTACCAAACAAAACCATTAGAACTGCAGACTAAATGGAGGGACAAAATAATAACAGAAACGAAAAATGGCATGTCTGCCAACAAAGAAAACAGCCCACACAAAATTAGCTAAAAATGCAGTGGAGTAGGTGGGGGAGGTGCAAATGAGAAAAAACTCGTGGTCTTATGAAGACCAGGAGCCATAAACTGACAATATTTTAAGGAAATATTTTGAAGAAACTCAAATAACGATACCAATTTCTATACAAATAAAATTTCGATTCTGTTTACAAAATCATAATTTCGAAAAAATTCACGTTATGACAATTTTCGAATGACTTGAAACTCATTATAATCCTACCCCTCAAAAATACTTTCCAACCCGTGGCTCTGCCAAAATATTATTGAATTGACCATCATTGGTATAGGCGTAGGCGGAAGTGAGAACATGGCAAAATAATTGATTTCCCTCATAAATTTATGATTATTTCATGAATATTCCCGACTAATGAATGGCCATTTATCTGGAGGGGTGCCATAATCGTCTTCATCATCATCGGCAACATTCCATGGTTGACGCTTCCCCTTCCCACTAAACTAACCCAACCCCCAGCTCGAATTTCCGCATCCGGCATGGGGTGTTGTTGTTATTTGTATTGAATCCTTACTTTCCACACTTGGCCGTAACAGCATTTAATTGTGTTTTAATTAATTGATTTTCTCTTGTCGCCCTGTAAGTCCTGCCAACAAGTTCAGAAAGCCGACATTCTGCCGAATTCCCACTGTCCAGTTTGTTTTGCCCTGCCCTAGCATACAACAAAAATTCGCACCAAGCGGAAGTAGTTGTGGTATGTTTCAGTTTTTTCTTCTTCCTTTCTGCTATGTCTGGTCTGGCATCGTTTGCGGCTGTAGCTTTCAAAGTTGGTTGTTGTTTTTGGCATTTTCAATCAAATCATATCAGCAACCAAACAGAGCTTCCTGGTATTGGCAAATGAACGGAAGGGGTGTATAAGTGTGTGTGTGTGTGTGTATGTGCGTTTGTGTGTGGGTGTTTGATTTTGATTTTCCTTTTCCGATAGAGGCTAAACAGCGTCTAGGGATGGCCTTCTCGTTGTTGTTGGTTGATGGTGCCGCATCATTAATCATCTGTTTCATATTTCATTAGGAAAGTTTGCATCCATGCGGAAAGGAAAAATAAAACAAATCAACAATTCACAATTAAATTGTTTTTCCAGTGATTAGGCACAGTGGTTGCAAAGGGATAAATATATACAAACCAGTAAGGAAGGGCAAAAGTCGGGCGGTGCCGACTGTATAATACCCTACACCTACCCTATAAGTACAATGTGGGACCTATATTCAATTCCGAACCAATTTTGAAGGACCTCGGGGAGCAAATATGTTCAAACTGTAAATACTACGGTTGACAAATAACAACATTATGGCAAATCACCCCAAAATCTGACGAACATATATATGGGAGCTATATCTAGTTCTGAACCGATTCCGAGCAAACTTCTCAGATAATGTGGTACTCGTCGAGGAAAGCGTTTTGCAAAATTTTGGCGAGATTGGTCAAACAGTGCGCTTGCAGTGGTTCTTGGGGTGAAAATCTGGCGATATATTGGGTTGCCCAAAAAGTAATTGCGGATTTTTTAAAAGAAAGTAAATGCATTTTTAATAAAACTTAGAATGAACTTTAATCAAATATACTTTTTTACACTATTTTTCTAAAGCAAGCTAAAAGTAACAGCTGATAACTGATAGAAGAAAGAATGCAATTACAGAGTCACAAGCTGTGAAAAAATTTGTCAACGCCGACTACATGAAAAATCCGCAATTACTTTTTGGGCAACCCAATACATATATGACAGCTATATCTAAATCTGGACCGATTTTCCTGAAATTCACCAGTAATATCGAGAGTCATAAGAAAATCCTTCCTGGAAAATTTCGAGAGAATCGGTTGACAAAAGACCATTTTATTGCAATATTACTGCAAATCGGACGAACATATATATGAGAGCTATATCTAAATCTGAACCGATTTCGAACAAACTTTAAAGATATTGTGGAAGTCGTCGAGTAAATCGTTGTACGAAGTTTTGGAAAGATTGGTTAATAAATGCGCTTGCAGTGGCTCTAGGAGTGAAAATCGGGCGATATATATATATGAAAGCTATATCTAAATCTGATCCGATTTCCTCGAAATTCACCAGTAATGTCGAGAGTCATAAGAAAATCCTTTCTGCCAAAACCCTTGCCAAAATTCGAGAGAATCGGTTAACAAATTACCATTTTATTGCATTATTATTGCTGATCGGGCGAACATATATATGGGAGCTATATCCAAATCTGAGCCGATTTTTTCCAATTTCAATAGACTTTGTCTCTAGGCCAAAAAATATGTCTTTGCCAAATTTTAAGATGATCGGATGAAAACCGCAACCTGTAGTTTGTACACAAATTAACATGGATAGACGGACGGACAGACGGACGAACGGAGAGATGGAAGGACAGACGGACGTATCTAAATCGAATCAAAAATTGATTTTGAATCGATCGGTATACTTATCTCTCTTCCTTCTGGGGTTTACAAACAAATCGCAAATGCAAATTTTGCCCATAAACATTCCACTAAGGAGCAGGGGCAAACTTCTCACATATCAATGAGTGCAGTCTGGTTCAAGGGACCTCTTTTTTATAGCCGAGTCCGAACAGCGTGCCGCAGTGCGACACCTCTTTGAAGAGAAGTTTTACATGGCATAGTACCTTACAAATATTGCCTGCATTAGGTGGGGAAAACCACCGCTGAAAATTTTTTCTGATGGTTTCGCCAGGATTCGAACACAGGCGTTCAGCGTCATAGGCGGACAGACTAACTTCTGCGCTATGGTGGCCTCCTTACAAACAAATTCACTAATATAATACCTTGTACCACAGTAGTATTGTAGACTATAACAAGTAAAAGCGTGCTAAGTTCTTATATACCCTCCACCATGGATCGCACTTGTCGCGTTCTTTTCCCGGCATCTCTTTTTAGGCAAAACAGGACATAAGACAAGATTTGCTCTGCTATTAGAGCGATATCAAGATATGGTCCGGTTTGGACCACAATTAAATTATATGTTGGATACCTGCGTAAAATGTCAGCCAATTCGAATAAGAATTGCGCCCTTTGGGGGCTCAAGAAGTAAAATAGAGATCGATTTATATGGGAGCTGTATCGGGCTATAGACCGATTCAGACCATAATAAACACGTATGTTAATGGTCATGAGAGAATCCGTCGTACAAAATTTCAGGTAAATCGGATAATAATTGCGACCTGTACAGGCTCAAGAAGTCAAGATCCCAGATCGGTTTATATGACAGCGATATCATAACAAAATACGTCGTGCCAAAATTCATTCGAATCGGATAAGAATTGCGCCCTCTAGAGGCTCAAGAAGTCAAGACCCAAGATCGGTTTATATGGCAGCTATATCAAAACATGGACCGATATGGCCCATTTACAATACCAACCGATCTGCACTAATAAAAATATTTGTGCAAAATTTCAAGTAGCTAGCTTTAGTCCTTCGACAGTTAGACGGACGGACGGACGGATGAACGGACGGTCCGGAACGGACTATAACTTGATATAGCTCCAATAGCATAACACAGTTCTTATTCAATATTCTTTGTTTGCCTTAAAAGAGATACCGCGCATAGAACTCGATAAATGCGATCCATGGTGAAGGGTATATAAGATTCGGGCCCTACGAACTTAGCAAGCTCTTACTTTTTTTTAGTGCACCCCCATATCTCCGTGCTTCATATCATGTCTCCGATCTTGGGGAACTGTCAGACGGTATCATTTTGCGGCGGAACCGGCTCTATTATAACCCGTAGAGTAAGAGTTTCTCAGACACTGTCTGCACTGCAGTTGCTTTCTGTTGCATCTATTCCGATTTTGCTTCTAGCATGACGGTTTCTATATAATCGGCCGCCACTCTTGTATTCAGCCCGACTGTCTGTGGGTCTATCATTCTGTCTATCTGTCTGCCTCTCTATCTGACTGTCTGTCTGTCTATCTGTATGTATGCATGTCTGTCTGTCTGTTTACATGTCTGTCCATCCATTCGTTAGTTTATCTTTTCGTTCGTCCTTATTTTCGCTCGCCTTTCGTTCGTCTATCCATCCGTCTGTCTATCCATCCGTCTGTCTATCTGCCCGTCTGTCTATCCGTCCGTCTGTCCATCCATCCGTCTGTACAGCCGTCCGTCTGTCCATCCATCCGTCTGTCTATCCGTCCGACTGTCTATCCGTCCGTCTGCCTATCCGTCCGTCTGTCTATCCGTCCGTCTGTCTATCCGTCCGTCTGTCCATCCATCCGTCTGTCTATCCGTCCGTCCGTCTATCGTCCGTTTGTCTATCTGTCCGTCTGTATATCCGTCTGTCTGTCTATCCGTCCGTATGTCTATCCGTCTGTCCATCCGTCCGTCTGTCCATCCCTCCGTATGTCTATCCGTCCGTCTGTCTATCCGTTCGTCTGTCTTTCCGTCCGTTTGTCTATCCGTTCGTCTGTCTATCCGTCTGTCTGTCTGTCAGTCCGTCTGTCTATCTGTCCGTCTGTCTATCCATCTGTCTGTCTATACGTCCGTCTGTCTATCCGTCCGTCTGTCTATCCGTCCGTCTGTCTAACCGTCCGTCTGTCTATCCGTTCATCTGTACATCCGTCCGTCTGTCTATCTGTCCGTCTGCCTATCCGTCCGTCTGTCTATCCGTCCGTTTGTCTATTCGTCAGTCTGTCTATCTGTCCGTCTGTCTATCCGTCGGTCTGTCTATCCGTCCGTCTGTCTATCCGTCCGTCTGTCCATCAGTCCGTCTGCTTATCCGTCCGTCTGTCTATCCGTCAGTCTGTCTATCCGTCAGTCTGTCTATCCGTCCGTCTGTCTATCCATCAGTCTGTCCATCCATCCTTCTGTCTATCCGTCCGTCTGTCTATCCGTCCGTCTGTCTATCCGTCCGTCTGTCTATCCGTCCGTCTGTCTATCCGTCCGTCTGTCTATCCGTCCGTTTGTCCATCAGTCCGTCTGTCTATCCGTCCGTCTATCCATCCATCCGTCTGTCTATCCATCCGTCTGTCTAACCGTCCGTCTGTCTATCCGTCCGTTTGTCCATCCATCCGTCTGTCTATCCGTCCGTTTGTCCATCCATTCGTCTCTCTATCCGTCCGTCTGTTTATCCGTCCGTCTGTCTCTCCGTCCGTCTGTCTATCCGTCCGTCCGTCCATCAGTCCGTCCATCAGTCCGTCTGTCCATCCATCCGTCTGTCTATCCGTCCGTCTGTCTATCCGTCCGTCCGTCCATCAGTCCGTCTGTCCATCCATCCGTCTGTCTATCCGTCCGTCTGTCTATCCGTCCATCTGATTATCCGTTCGTCTGTCTATCAGTCCGTCTGTCAATCCGTCCGTCTGTCTATCCGTCCTTCTGTCTATCCGTCCGTCTGTCTATCCGTCCGTCTGTCCATTCATCCGTCTGTCCGTCTGTCCGTCTGTCTATCTATCCGTCTGTCTATCCGTCCGTCTTTCTATCCGTCCGTCTGCCTATCCGTCCGTCTGTCTATCCGTCCGTTTGTCTATCCGTCAGTCTGTCTATCCGTCCGTCTGTCTATCCATCCGTCTGTCTATCCGTCTGTCTGTCCATCCGTCCGTATGTCCATCCTTCCGTCTGTCCATCCGTCCGTCTGTCTATCCGTCCGTCTGTCTATCCGTCCGTCTGTCTATCCGTTCGTCTGTCTATCCGTCCGTCTGTCTATCCGTCCACCAATTGGATTGAGTATCTCAAGGTTGGTTTTCATGGAATCCCTGTTGTTTGTTCTTATATAAACACTGTGACGCCTCGAATAATTCCTCCAATCTTCTTAAACTATCGCTACAGAGCACAAATGCCAAACAATGTTTGTTTCCCAGTAAAATGACCATTTATCCATCCCCCCCTTGTCACTCCTCTAGAGATCGTTCTGGCAAGTAAATAATCCATGACTTAATGGCATTGGCCACTATTGATACCATGATTCTGTTCGTTCGCTTCGCATTTTCTAATTCATAAAAACGCAAAGACAGCAGCGTATTTTCTTGCTCGAGATTTTCTCATTTGAGATTCAATTATTAATTATTGTTTAAAGTTTGGAAAATTTTCTCTTTACCATCATCATGGCTCACAACTGTTAGCCAACTTTAATGTGCGAAGAACATAATGAAATAGAAACACTGAAATCCATTGGCCATCTACTAATGGGGCTGTTTTTAATTATATTTTGTAAACGTGTGTTGGTAAACTTTTGCTTTTGTGCAGTATTTGGAATGAATGAAACTGCGAGAGTGTGTGTGTGTGTGTGCGAGTGCTTTTGTTTGTGACTTGTATTCGTACTTCCTGTTGTGAAAGTAAAACAATTTTTTAATTAACCATAAAATAGTTTCTAGTTTGAAATAACAAGAAGAAGAAAACAGCACAGATTACATTCATGGAAGGCAATATCGTGTGGCATGCACTCATGATGCTAAAACATTGCAAAGCTATTGATTACAGTTTACCTTCAAGCTTTAAATGTTGTTGAGAGTGCTTAAATTAAAGAAGACATATGATTAAAGCGATGTGATATCATTCAAATGTCTTTCATGTATACAGTATCCAAGGGAGTTCTTAAGGAAGAATATACAGGAGATACTTTGAAAGTGTAATGGCCTATGGTTGAGGTTCTTCTTTGTCATGCACCATTAACTCATAATGATTGCATGTCAGTGATATTCGGGCTATTAATTCAGGAGTTGAACCACACGTGCCACAACTTTTCATCAATCACTCTTTAATTCCAGCATTAAGCAGCTGTTCCTTAAACATCCTTGTGTTTAAATTTCTTCAGCTTGAAAGTTTCTCTCTGCAAATATTTGTGTCTTAGGACCTTTCATTGAAAACATTTCCCAATGACATGCGCCAGCAAATCTTTTACTGTTAATAAAATATCAACACCACCAAAAATTGACATTATTACTAAGAACTTTTTGACATTTGATGTTGCCATCATTACCATAAAACATTGTATTTAAGTTACACCATTCACACCACACGCACCCTAAACAAAAAAAGGCAACTAGAAATACCAACAACCTTATGCCCCTACCCCCATCCAGGCCCATGGCAAAATTTTCGAAAAACTTTAATTAGTTGATGTAGCCAACAACGAATGTGGCCAACATGTTCGAGGCACAATCACCACAAGTCGCCCCCCATCAAAAGTCCAATGCTGCTGCAAAATTTTTGGTTATATTTGAATTTTTCCTTTGGAAGAACTACCCGACTACAAACCATGAACATGGCCATGGCCATTGCCATTGACTAACATTCAGCACGAAGTGCAGAGTGCCACGCACCACCACTATGAGGAGAAAGAAAGAACAACAGTAACATTGCATCGCCACTTGAAGCAATCTAATTTAGCTGAAATAATTTCAAACCGACAAAACTTTGTGGCTGAGTAGAACTTTAAAACAACATTTTTGGGATATGAAACAGTTTATTTTGCATGCACTCTCCATAACCATCATTCCAATGGCTCTTGGGAACAAAGGGGGAAGAGAATACAGTGCAAGGATTTGAAAGAAAGATGCAGGTTAGGCTAGGTCAGACTCACTTAGACGTTTTCGTCCATTGTCATACCACAAAAACAGAAGAGGGAAGATGCCTTCTAGTTCCTACCGTTAAACCATCCAAGTCGCTTTAAAAAGCCCATTAACTTGCGAATGTTCACATCCTCTGAATCGGACAGGTTCTCCAAGAAATGAGAACCTAAAGTGGAACTCCCTCTAACTGCTAGTGCGGGACACACACACAGAATGTGCTTTAGTCTCTTCTTTCTCGATGTCCCTACAGATTCTGCAAAAGTCGTTGCTGGCAACCTTCAGTCTGTCTCCATGTTTTCCGATTAGACAGTGACCTGTCATGACGGACACAATAATTGAGACGTCTGTTCTATCCAATGACAGCAAAGCAGTAGACCGCTTCAAGTCTAAATGAGGCCACATCATTTTGGAATGCTCACAGCCCCCTCTTTGTGACCATCTATCATTCGTCGCCCTTCGGGCCTGGTCCTGAAAACTTAACTCACATGTCGCTAGAGGCATACCCACAGATTCCAGTGTCCCTGAAGTGTTTAGGGTAGTTCCTAGTCGCGCAAGCTCCTCCGCTTTACAGTTCCCTGGGATATCTTTGTGGCCCGGCACCCAGAACAGGTGAATTTTGAACTGTTCAGCCATCTCGTTGAGAGATCTGCGACAGTCGAGGGCGGTTTTTTGTGTTCAGAAATTCGTTCTCCAGGGATTTAATGGCTGCCAGGCTGTCTGAGAAGATATTTATGCTAATCGTCGCAATGACATTATATCTTAGCCATTCCACCATTCCAGGATCCCTGCTTGATACACTCTGCAGTGGTCGGGTAAACTCTACGATATGACCAGTTCTAGATCTTAAGAGTACACCCCAAAGCCCACCTGGTCGTTTAGTTTCGAACCAACCGAATAGAAGTCTATGTAACTTCTGTTACCAGGGATATCGATGTTCCAATCCGTTCTATCAGGAAAAGTGGTACAGTAATTTTTATAAAAAAGGCAGCTCGGGAAGGGTGTAATCCACACTGCCAAGAACATCGCATATTGTCTCAAGTATAACACAGTATCCGTAGCCGTAGCACATGACCAATGAGAAAGCTCCCTTAAGCTCACGACAGTGGTCGCTGCAATTTGGGTAGCCACAATATCCAGAGGCATATAAGGCAGATGGTTTCGTCCTCAGTGCGGCTGTGATGCACAAAAAAGCCATCCTTTGGATCCGGTTAAGTATTGAGCAGTAGGTGCATTTTTGAAGCTCCGTCCAACGGACCACCACACCATATAGCATAATAAATCTGACAACTGCAGTATATACCCAATGCATGACATGCGGTATAAATCCCCAACGTTTGCCAATGGCTCTCTAGCAGGTGTATAGGACAAGAGTTCCCTTTCTTGCCCTTTCCAAAATGTTGGATTTGCAGTTCAGTTTTCTGTCCAACAAAACACCCAGGTATTTTGCGCTTTCTGTAAATGGAACATTCTCTCCACCCAAGGAGACAGGTTTCACTATGGGCAACTTGTATCTCCAGCTGAAAAGAACTACAGACAGAAGTCATGCATGGATTTATACCCAGACCACTTTCGGTAGCCCACTTTGCGGTTGCACGTAGAGCTTCCTAAAGTACATCCCTAAGAGTGCTGGGCAAATTTCCCTTAGCCGCAATTGCCACGTCATAAGCATACGCGAGCACTTTTACGCCTTTTTCCTCCAGAGACAATAATATATTGTTTATGGCTATATTCCAAAGTAGAGGAGACAGTACACCTCCTTGAGGTGTTGCTCTGCTGACCCATCTTTTTAGATCCACCGAAAGATGCAGGTTAAATAAAAAGGAAAACTAAATGAAAAATTGCTTGAAAATATCATAAATATTTTTAAAATTATGTATTGACGAGATAATATGAAGCAAAATTAAAAAAAAAAAAAATCTGCCAAATCGGATGAGAATTGCGTTCTTTAGAGGCTCAAGAAGTCAAGACCCAAGATCGGTTTATATGGCAGCTATATCAAAACATGGACCGATTTCAACCATACTTAGCACAGTTATTGGAAGTCATAACAAAACACCACGTGCAAAATTTCAGTCAAATCGGGCGAGAATTGCGCCCTCTAGAGGGAACTCAAGACCCAAGATCGGTTTATATGGCAGCTATATCAAAACATAGACCGATTTCAACCATACTTAGCACAGTTGTTGGAAGTGATATCAAAACACCTCATGCCAAATCGGATAAGAATTGCACCCCCTTAAAGCTATAGAAGTCAAGTCCCCAGATCGGTTTATATGACAGCTATATCAGGTTATGATCCGATTTGAACCATACATGACATTGGAAGTAATACCAGAACACCACATGCAAAATTTCAGTCAAATCAATCAGTCAAGACCCATGATCGGTTTATATGAAAACATGCACCGATTTGGCTCATTTACAATCCCAACCGACCTACACTAATAAAAAGTATTTTTGAAAAATTTCAAGCGCCTAGCCTTACCCCTTCGAAGGTTAGCGTGCTCTCGACAGACAGACAGACGGACGGACATGGCTAGATCGAGTAAAAATGACATGTCTTTATTTTTCATCCGATGTTGCTGAAATTGGCTTGCAACACTAAGAAGGAGAAGAGCTAGACCCATCGATAAGTAAACGGATCGGCTTAGAATCACTTCCTTATTCGATTTAGCTTTGTCCGTCTGTCTGTCTGTCTGTCCATGTATCTTGTAATCAAGGTGCAGGTCACATTTGTTGTCCGATTTTCACAAAATTTTGCATAAGTCTCTCCTTTGGTGTAAGGACAAACGCTATTGATTTTGCAAAAAATCGGTTCAGATTTAGATATAGCTCCCATATATATCTTGCATCCGATATGCCCTTTTAAAGCTGTAGAAGCAACCATTTTTGGCTTGATCCTTACAAAATTTGGCACAAATTATTTTCTTTGACGTAACAATATGTGTGCAGAATTTCATTGAAATCGGTTCAGATTTAGATATAGCTTCCATATATATCTTTCATCCGATATGCCCTTTTAAAGCTGAATGAGCCACAATTTTAGTCCGATCTTTACCAAATTTTGCAAGAAGTACCTTTTGTGAAGTCCCAATGTGTGCGCAAAATTTCATCAGAATCGGATCAGGTTTATATATAGCTCCCATATATATCTTTCATCCGATATAGTCTTTTATGGCTGAAGAGACCACAATTTTAGCTTGATACTTACAAAATTTGGCACAAAGTATTTTCTTTGACGTCCCAATACGTGTGCAATATTTCATTGAAATTGGTTCAGATTTAGATATAGCTCCCATATATATCTTTCATCCGATATGCCATTTTAAAGCTGAAGGAGCCACAATTTTAGTCCGATGTTTACCAAATTTGGCAAGAAGTGCTTTTTGTGAAATCTAAATGTGTGCGCAAAATTTCATCAGAATCGAATCAGATTTATATATAGCTCCCATATATATCTTTCATCCGATTTGACCTATTAAGGCTGTAGAAGGCACAATTTTGGTCCCATCCGTACAAAATTTGGCACAAAGTGTTTACTTCGACGTCTTAATGTGTGTGCAAAATTTCATTCAAATCGGTTCAGATTTAGATAGAGCTCCCATATATAGCTTTCATCCGATATGCCATTTTAAAGTTATAGAAGCCACAATTTTGGTCGGATCTCTACCAAATTTAGCATTAGGTGTTTCGTTTAATGTTTTAATACGTGTGTAAAATTTCATATAAATCGTTTCAGATTAAGATATAGCTCCCATATATAACTTTCATCCGATTGGTGGTCCGATCTGTACATTTGGTCCGATCTGTACCAAATTTGGCACGAAGTGCTTTTTGTGACGTTCCAATATGTGTGCAAAATTTCATCAGAATCGGATCAGATCTATATATATCTCCCATATATATCTTTTATCCGAAATGCCCTTTTAAAGCTGTAATAGCTAAAATTTTGGTCCCATCTCTACAAAATTTTTCATGAGATGGTTTAATTGACATCCCAATACGAGTGCATAATTTCATCAAAATCGAATCAGATTTAGAAAAAACTCCCATATATATCTTTTATACGTTTCGACTTTTAAGGCTGTAGAAGCCCCAATTTTCGTACCATCGTAAGAAAATCGTATAAGGTTCTATTCGATATTTCAATAGGTATGCCAAATTAAAGTCTGACTAGATTTGGATACAAGTGCTATCTTTTAAAAGTATTGCGTAGAGTCGGTGGTGTAGGGTATTATATAGTCGGCTCCACCCGACTTTTGCCTTTCCTTACTGGTTAAAAATAACAATGACATATGTATATTCGGTTCGACTTGATCTTTACTTGATGTCACTTCTTCAGCTGAGTATCTCCCTAATTCTTTATTACAATTGCCATCGAATTAATTGCCCCAACCGCTACTGTAATTCCACTTGCACGTATTTCGAATTCCACTGGCAAACTTTGTGTTTTACAATTTAGATTTTCGTAACATTGTTGCTGTGCACATTTGTATGGTTGCATCGTTTTGTGTTTACACTTCCAGGCAACAAAAATAGAAAACTAAATGAAATAATCACCAAAACATAATTCATTTACTTTATGTTCAGCTCTTCAAACGAAGACCGAACAACGACAGCGGGAATTATGATGTCTGGAACAATTTGCCCTAAAAGCAATGGTAGGGGAGAAATTCAAAATTTGTTTTTAGAAAAAAATTCAGCGCCATGACGGTGTGCCCCAAACAAATATGCACTTAACGAAAATAGACATTTAAAAGCGCGTTAACCCATTAACGACGAAAGGGTAAAAAAATACCCAAGAAAAGAGCTGTCTTAGAAAAATTTTAGTTCGAGTTAGGAAAGAGGTATCCTTATCCGTCATATAGGGCAAAAAATCGTTTACAAAATTACAACATCAATATGAATGCTCTAAGTAATCAATACATAAAATTTCATTAAAATCGGACAAGGGGTCGATCGGATCGAGGGTCAAACATTATTGGTTTATGTTCGGCCGGGCCGAATCTTATATACCACCACCAAGGATCCTTTGTGACAGGTTCTTGGAATGAATTTTTCAAATATATAACAGCTATATCAAGTTATAGACCGATATGAATCGTACTTTTCATAGCTGTTAGATTAGGTTGAATGGGTTGCCCACCAAAGGTGAGTTCACTCGGAGGCCAGCCAGGGAAGAGAAAGAAGACGAGAGACCTCGGACTAGAGGTTATGCACGCATAAAAGAAAAACAGGAGGAATGGAGAACCCGAGCTGGGGGTGAAGAAATGCCCATTCCAACGCAATCACGAAGGTACCTACACCACAGCTTATGGCACCACCCGTCGGAATCATCCTGTTCCTTCAACAAATCTCACAAGACGTGCCAGAGGTACGTTCGCAAGTTCACCCAGACCACAGAAAGAACGACTCCCCAGAAAGGAGAGCCTACGTCCCTGCAGACCAGGACATGAACACGGCAAGTGCTCAAAAGTCTCCTCTTCATCGTTATCGAGGCAACTCCTACAGAAGACATTGACGGTATTCCCAAGCGCGCCACCATACAGCATAAGGTACAGTGCTCTGTTATGACCCCTATTGAGGTATCCATCAACCTCTTATCGAACGCCAACAACTCCCTCGTTGCAGTCCGTCAACCATCCACCGAGTCCCATCTATCCACCGACGTCGCCCTGGCCTACCCCTCTACTGTGTTCAGTAGCTAGACTCATGACTCGTAGGCAATACCGATGACAGGTCCTCCCGACGCAGACGAAATCCACGACGAGGACGAGGAAATCCAGGACGAGTGCGACAGTTGGATTTCCCTCTCATTTCCTGGAATTCCCTCATGCTCAGGAACCCATGCATGGTGGGGCCGGAGCCTATTCAGGGACTCAAAAAAATCCGCCCCGTATCTCGACCTCACCATCCTCCATCCCAAGGCTTTCAGCGCCACCGTACTGTCGACATAAATTCTGAGTTTTGAGGGCGGTATATCCCTTACCAGAATTTCCTTTGCGGCCACTGCAATGGCACAGACCTCTGCTTGAAAAATCGTTCACTCGTCCGGCAGTCTCAGAGACATTAGTGCGTCAGAGTAGACCCCCGATCCAGTGCCTGACTCCATCTTGGAGCCATAGGTGAAGATCGAAGTCACATCCTCCCCAAGTACGGCATTCGCCCTCCATTCATTCCACCCAGAAAAACGGATCGCGAATGCCCTAACTCCAGTCGGCACTGGTGCCAGGTAGTCGGATATCCTCCTGACTCTACCCTCTGCATCCATAACAGCCAGAATTGAACTGTGGCCGCAACCATTTTCCTTCAGCCTGCCGACCTCCCTCAGCCTAAGCGCGACCTTGGCGGCGCAGTTTCGAACATTGCCCTCAATGGCCTGCATATCCAGCATCGCCTCCAGGCCTGCCTTGCGGTGCGGATCTCAGTGCCCCCGTGACCCCGGAGCAAGTTAGTATTTGCAACTTCTCGGACTCCCTCGCAGGCGTCCTTTTCTCTACGGCATTCCACCATACCAGTCCTCCATTGGTCAGTAATGGTCTCACTATGGCCGTATACATCTAATAAACCATCTTAGGGGTTACCACCAACTTCCTACCCAACATTCTTCTGTAGGAGTAAAAAGCGCACAGTGCCTTTTGGCTTCTTTCCTCGGTATTCCTCTTCCAGGACAGTTTTGAATCGAGGACTATGCCTAGGTACTTTGCCTCCTTTGACAGCCGCAGGGTGACCCCGTCTAAGGACGGCAGTCTAAACTCTGGTATCTTATATCTACCCCTAAAGAGCACCAGCTCCGTCTTCCCAGGGTTTGTCCTCAACCCATTTCTGGTAGCCCATAGCGACAATCTTCTCATTGAGCTTCCCATGATATTGCTGATAGTCGACGGAAACCTGCCTTGGACCAGCAGCATGACGTTGTCCGAAGCTCAAGAAGTCAAATCGGGATATCGGTTCATATGGCAGCTGTATCAGGTTTTGAACCATACCTGGCAATCGAATTAGAATTGCGCCCTTTAGAAGCTCAGATAGACGAATAGAGAAATTGGTTTTACAATCATAACTGACTTACACTAATAGGCAATTTTTGCTCAAAATTGCAAGTCCCTACCTTAATTGCTTCATAAGTGAGAGTGCTATCGATATACAGACGAATAGGCGGGCGAGCGCACGAATGAACGGAAGGGCTTGGCTTGATAGACCTAAAATGTCATGACGATGAAGAGTTTATACACTTTATGATCATGAATCGAACATCACTCATTGATATGAGATAAATATCCGAGTTTTAATATTGGGTTGCCCAAAAAGTAATTGCGGATTTTTCATATAGTCGGCGTTGACAAATTTTTTCACAGCTTGTGACTCTGTAATTGCATTCTTTCTCTTGTCAGTTATCAGCTGTTACTTTTAGCTTGCTTTAGCAAAAAAAATTAAAAAAAGTATATTTGATTAAAGTTCATTCTACAATAAGTTTTATTAAAAATTCATTTACTTTCTTTTAAAAAAACCGCAATTACTTTTTGGGCAACCCAATAGATTACACTGTATTTTTTCATACCCTCTACCATAGGGTGGGGTTATACTAATTTCGTCATTATGTTTGTAACTACTCGAAATATTCGTCTGAGACCCCATAAAGTATATATATTCTTGATCGTCGTGACATTTTATGTCGATCTAGCCATGTCCGCCTGTCTGTCCGTAAGTCTGTCTGTCGAAAGCACGCTAACATTCGAAGGAGTAAAGCTAGCCACTTGAAATTTTGCACAAATACTTTTTATTAGTGTAGGTCGGGCGTAGGGCGCAATTCTGGTCTGATTTGACTAAAATTTTGCACGTGGTGTTTTGATATCATTTCCAATAACTGCGCTAAGTATGGTTCAAATCGTTCCATAACCTGATATAGCTGCCATATAAACCGATCTTGGGTTTTGTTTTCTTGAGCCTCTAGAATGCGCAATTCTTATCCGATTGGAATGACATTTTGCACAACGTGTTTTGTTATGATATCCAATAACTGTGCCAAGTATTGTTCAAATCGGTCCATAACCTGATATAGCTGTCATACAAACCGATCTGGGATTTTGACTTCTTGAGCCTCTAGAGGTCGCAATTATTATCCGATTTGCCTGAGATTTTGTGCGACGGTCCCTCTCATGACCATCAACATAAGTTTTTTTAATGGTCTGTATCGGTCTATATCCTGATACAGCTCCCATATAAATCATTCTCTCTATTTTACTTCTTGAGCCCCCAAAGGGCGCAATTCTTATTCGAATTGGCTAACATTTCATACATGTCTCCAAGATATAATTTAATTGTGGTTCAAACCGGACCATATCTTGATATTGCTCTAATAGCAGAGCAAATCTTTTTTTAATATCCTTTTTCTCCTAAGAAGAGATGCCGGGAAAAGAACTCGACAAATACGATCCATGGTGGAGGGTATATAAGATTCGGCCCAGCCGAATTTACTTGTTACTTGTATTTTCTTTATATTTTGTCTTTGGTGGTATTTTTTTGAAATTTCCTTTCTGTAGAGTATTGTCTTTAGCAGAAATGTCCATAAAATTGTATCCTTGGGAAAAATGTCCTTTAAATTTTGTCTCTAAAGAATAGACTAAACAATTTCTATTCTTTTATTAGTCACGCCTTATAGGGTGCTTCGCTATGAAACCGTTTCCATTCCATGTTAGTCCTGTAATGATGATTTTGGCAACTAGTTTTGGTGGCTATCCTATTTTGAGGCAAAACTTTTCGACAGTTTTAATAAAGTTTTCCCATGTTGCTAAGCAACAAATAACATTAAATCAAAACATAATTCAAAATTAAATGTTGCACAGCATCGCAAAGTTGGCTCTAAGCATAACTACTCATCGCACACTCTCAACCACACTTACATTCAATTATACAAACATCCACTTGCAGTGGCATATATTCAGATTTGTGGGCTAAGGGAAACCTAGCAATCGCTGAATTCAACGAAATGTGCAGCTCCGCTTATGGTTACAGAGCTCTCTCTCTGGAACTCGGTCTCTCTCGCTCTCCTAAGATTTCAAAGACTTTAGTTGATGTCGTTGTATGGCTTTGAATTTTGGCATTTCCCTTGTTGTCCTTGCTAGTCTTGCTTGCCACTGTTAAAGCTGCAGCTGCCTCAATGTTGTTGTTAACACAAATGGTCGTTGCCGGTCTTCTGCTGCAGTTGATGTTGCCAACTTTACGCAACACAAACTAATGCTAAGCGATGAGAAAGCAAAGAGTTAATTGCTGATTGTTTTCAACAAGAAAAGTTTAACAGCTGCACGTAGGGGTGAACGTAGGAAAACCGGAGGGTTTTGCAAAACTCGGTTTAATATTCTGAACTGAAGAAAAAAGTTGTATTTTAAAATGGATTTCTCTGAAATTTGGAACAGTGAGTTGTATATTAGACCACTCAATATCAGAGAGTGCCACATATCTGACCAACAATAGCCACCACATAGACCGTTTTTGCGATTTAAAATTTTGGTTCCATGAAAGGCGTATTTATTAACCGATTTTGTTGAAATTTGATACAGGGATACAGCTCGACATCTTCGGACAATATGGTCCAAATCAGTTCATATTTGGGTATAGTTATATGATGTCCCTATTAAGAATCAAGCACCTTAAAAATTGCGTTGATTACTCGATTTTGATAAAAACTGGTGGAAGACACCTCGATATTTTTACCGAGTATGGTAAGTCATTGTGAAACATTTCAGCCAAAATATAAAAGAGAGGCTTCAGAAGTAAAATAGGGAGATCGGTTTTTATGAGAGCTATATCAGGTCGACACGGGATAACAATGAGCACCACACAGGCTGGAACTTTGAGCTCCGACTTGTGTGGTGTCCATCCATGGTGTTACCACGGAAGCGTCCACAGGTTGCGGATGGTGGAAAGCTCTGTTTTTATGCGAAATAGCTGCAAATGCGGCCGCGGTCAGTCAGCGATTTTTAACAAGAGAGTCTCAGTAAGGATTCAGGTAGCACTGGCTCTTAATGCTGAGTTCCAATGATACTCGAGATGACAAGGCGAGTTATTGACGCCTTCAAATAACAAATGGCCAACATCAGCGTCTGTTCCCAGGTTGGGGGGCGGATGGAGGCGAGCTTCGGATCTTGGAGCAAGCGGCTCGCCACAACGAGGGATACATGTGCAAGCCCACAAAACCCATGCGGTTGGGGCGCTGGGCCAGTAACCCGCCCCCCGAGAAACTGTGAGAACTACTAGGAGATAGGATAGTAAAAACGGACCCCCCTAACGTTGACGACCCACTCAAACGAAAAAAGAACCACGATTTGCGGATCTGCACCTGGAATGTCCGCACTCTGTCAATAGAGAAGGTGCAGTATAGGCACTGGCGGATGTATTAGAGAAGTACAAGGCAGCTCTTACCGCCTTACAGGAATTGCGATGCACTGGGAATGGCGTCACTACAACACCAAACGGTGACGAACTATACCATAGCTGCCATAACACGAGGCATGAATTTGGCTGTGGATTTGTGGTTAGTCGGAGACTGAAACACCTTGTCTCCAGCTTTACTCCGGTGTATGAGAGGCTAGCCACAATCCGCATAAAAGCCAAATTCTTCTACATCAGCCTTATTTGTGCCCATGCCCCGACGGAAGACAAAGATGAGCAGACCAAGGATATTTTCTACGAGCGCCTAGAGAGAGAATATGACCGCTGCCCCGCCCATGATGTTAAAATCGTTCTGGGAAATTTTGATGCGAAGATAGGGAAGGACGACATTTTTGGTCCAATAGTCGGAACGTTTAGCCTCCACGAGATAACGTCCAGTAATGGTTTGAGGCTGATAGATTTCGCCGCGGCAAAAAACATGGTAGTTAGTAGCACTCGATTTCAACATAAAAATATTCACAAAGCCACATGGCTGTCACCCGATCAAAACACAAGAAACCAAATTGATCACGTTGTGATAGACGGAAGGCATTCATCCAGCGTGTTAGTTGTACGATCGATCCGTGGAACGAATATAGATTCGGATCATTACCTTGTTGCAGCAAAGGTTCGCACCCGTTTGAACATGGTGAGGAAGGTACGATCTGACACTGCACAGAAGCTGGACATTGAAAAGCTGCAAACACAACAAATGGCAGCGGCATACTCCACTCGACTGACCCAAATGCTTGATGAAAGCACTCCTTGTTCCGATGATATAATGGCGCAGTGGCAAACTATTGCCCATTCCATGGAAAATGTCGCGAAATCCCTACTTGGATACCGGAAGCCTCCTCCAAAAAACCCATGCTACGACCAAGAGTGTCGAGATGCTACTGAAGCCAAGAATGCGGCATATAGAGGAACCCTGCAATCAGTAGCAACGCGCCAGATGAAGGAGAGGTATCGGGAGAAAAGGAGAGAGGAGAAACGTATATTCCGCAGAAAGAAAAAGGATATGGAAAGACGTGAGTGTAAGCGAACTGAGATGTACAGGAGTCAGAATGAAGACCGGAAATTCAACCAAAGAATTAAACATCAAACCGATGGCTTTGGTGCAGGCACATCCTCCTGCAGAGACAAAGAAGTAAATCTGGTAACTGACACAGATAACAAGATGAGGATATGGAAAGAACATTTCACTCAACTGCTAGTGTCCGATGTTGGTATGGTATAGATGGCATAGAATGTTTACCTCCTAGTCAGAATGAGGTCCAAGTAGCAGTGACCCGACCAACAAACAACAAGGCAGCAGGAGCCGACGGGTTACCCGCTGAACTATTTAAGACCGGAGGCATCAGCTTATCTGCGCAATCTGGCTGGAAGAACGCATACCCGATGATTGGAACCTCAGCATACTATGTCCCGTACACAAGAAAGGAGACAAGACGGAATGTGCCAACTATAGAGGAATAAGTCTCCTCCCCATCGCATACAAGATACTCTCGGGCATACTGTGTGAAAGATTAAAACCTAAAGTCAATGAGATAATTGGGTCTTATCAATGCGGCTTTAGACCTGGCAAATCCACCCTAGACCAGATATTCACACTGCGCCAAATCCTGGAAAAGACCCGAGAAGGAGAAATCAACACCTACCATCTCTTTGTTGACTACAAAGCCGCCTTCGATACTCCTTTAAAGCTTGCACAACCGAGCAGACAAAGAAAATGGGGAAAGTTGGGAACCACTATTTTGAGACAGTCAGTAACTTTAACTACCTCGGCACCGCCGTAACCGAAACGAATGACACTAGTATTGATATTAAACGAAGAATATTACTGGCAAACAGATGCTACTTTGGACTAAGTAAGCAGTTTAGAAACAAGGCCACCTCTCGACAGACGAAGATTACACTATACAAGACAGTGATACCAGCCGTGCGGTTATATGGTTCTGAAGCATAGGTACTTGTGAAAGCAGATGAGGCAGTGCTTGCTGTTATTGGGGGATAAAAAGCGTATTTACCAACAGATTTTGCTGAAATTTGTACAATGCGATGTGTAGGCATCCATGGCGTATTGTGATTAAATAAACCAATCGTCTAATTAACTACTTGAGTTCATAAATCGTCCATTTGTTATCATTTTTGATGAAATTTGTGTATGATTTACATGTGTGGTGGTTTATATTCAAAGTTTCGGTTTTTCGGTTCTAAGTATCTCTCTGGCACATCGTTGTTGCTTAAAATCTGTCTCAAATGTAAATGAATCTGTATTTTGTTAAAGAGTTCTTGTTCTGCGTGCAACCTTATCAGAGGGAAAAGTGTAGGAAATTGTCAACAATAACCGCACAACATGAAAGAACTGAAACTGTTGTACAAAATTTGGTCATTATTTGCATTAATGGAAATTTATGAGCACCCGAAAAGAGCGGAAGTTTTAATTTGGCTTTGTAACGTTAAGCTCATACTTTGCTTAATTGTTGGTCTCTTTGGCACCTCAAAGAAAACAAACAACCAACAAAGCAGCTCTTAAAGCTTCTAAAACTATTTTTGGGGTTTGTATTAAGTGTCACAAAAAGAGGGATAGAAAAAAAAAATAAAATATTGTCAGCTATTGATAAGATAATCGAATTTCAAAGGCTGTCAAATACCCTTTGTAATGAAGGAAAATCTTTCATAATTCCTAGAATTATACGTCGTTCAGGGATGCTTAACCAATGGTGTGAGGCATTCAGTCATGTATAATCAACACTTAAATGCAGCACATATTGGCCTGAGAGCAGTAATCCCGTGGTTTCTTAAGGGAATGCTTGTCGGTATATGGTTGGGTAAGGTTAGGTTGAAAAGAGAGTGCAGATATAAATCCGCCCCACGTCACTATGGACATACAGCTAAGCCCGTAATCCGCTTGTTGTGTGCTCTAAATACTGGAAAAGTAACCTCGAAAAAAAAAATATAAGTTTGGAATTCTGTGCTACATACATAATCCTTAATTATTTTCCATGCCACGCCCTAAGTCGGTTCATGTCTGGTATTGTGATCCCACCGGGCAATAACATACATACAAAATGCTGCAATGTCTCATCATCTTCCCAACATGCCCTACACATGCTATCACTTGCACCACCGCATAAGTGATCTCGTAGTCCTATGTGTTCCGTTATGACTCCAAATCCTATACTGACCTCCTTCTTAATTCTTTTCAGTATAACGGGAAACATATCTACAAATGCAAATTGCAAATGCAAATTTTGCCCTTGAACATTCCACTAAGGAACAGGGGCAAACTTCTCACCTATCAATGAGTGCAGTCCGATTCAAGTTTAAGTTCAATGATAAGGGGCCTCCTTTTTATAGCCGAGTCCGAACGGCGAGCCGCAGTGCAACTCCTCTTTTGAGAGAAGTTTTACATGACATAGTACCTCACAAATGTCGCCAGCATTAAGAGGGGATAACCACCGCTTTAAATTTTGTCCGAAGTTCCGCCAGGATCCCAACGCAGGCATTCAGCATTATAGGTGACCATAGGCTACAGAAGCACAATATCCACATTCAGGGCGAAGTGTCCCCTCCCTAAATAGATATTAGAGAGTTCAAGAAGGCGCAGCGGAGCAGGCCCTGTCCACCTAGTTATTTATAACAACAATATTTTCAATATTTAGTCCAAAGCACATGCATGGTCTGCACTTCTTTTCAAACTTCTCAAACACCAAATTATTTCTTTAATATTTCATTTAATTTCTCACATAAATAAAAACAATTCTCACTTAATATGAAAAAATACAACCAACATGAGGTGTTTTTACCAAGAAGACAAGACAATCAGACGAACCCAAGGAAGTTCAAGAAGCAACCAACAAAAAATGCAAAATTATTACTGGGAAATAAAACTTAACTACATTTTAACAACGTCATCATGTCAATGTTACTCACATTCTTTACCGCTTGACAGATGTTATGGCTGACAAGGGGAGGGAGGCGCTCTCTTGGGAGACCTTTGGTATTAAAGTCAAATTCAGAGTCAAACATTGTTTTAGATAGGTACACTAGGAAAAATTTTGCAAAAATTGGCTTTTAAATCAAATGAAGCATTTTAAATTACTTTGAAATGAGACCGGTACCTTGATTTCAAAAATACATAGACAGACGGATATAGCTAAATCGAATCAGGAAGTGATTCTAAGCCGCAATGTCTGTCCGATTTGGCAGCAATTTTGCAGGGAGTGTTTTTTTATGACTTCCAATAACTGTGCCAAGTACTGTTCAATAAGTTAATAACCTGATATAGCTCCCATATAAACCGATTTCCTGATTTGACCTTTCGAGCCCCTGTAAGCCTCTATAATTATCCGATTTTGCTAAAATTTTGCATGGAGTGAGAGAACCTTAGCAAATATTTCAGCAAACTTGGTTAACAATTGTCTGACTGGAACCAAAGCTTTTAATCGAGAGATCGGTCTATATGGTCCGATACTGACTAAATTTAACAAGTAACAAGTAGAAAGGCGTTAAGTTCGGCCGGGCGAACTTTAGATACCCACCTCCTCGGGTATATATGTAAACCACCTTTCGTTATAAATAGGTGAAAAATGCATAATTTATGCCCCCATAGCAGATTTATGGAAATATGGTCCGATTTGGACCAAATTTGACAGGAATTTGAGAATCTAAAAATAAAAATTCATTGTTAAATTTCGTATAAGAAAATATTAGGCTGTTTGGCAGCCATATCCAAATAAAGACCGATCTGAACCATATACGACATGGATGTCGACACAGAAGCCAAAAACAACCCACTGTTCCAAATTTCGGCGAAGTCGGACAATAAAAGAGCCTTTTATAGCCCCAAAAATTAAATCGAGAGATCTGTCTATATGGCAGCTATATCCACATCTTAACCGATCTGGGCCAAATTGCAGAAAGTTCTTGAAGAGCTTAACGCAACTCACTGTCCCAAATTTCGGCGATATCGGACAATAAATGCACCCTTTATGGGCACAAGACCTTAAATCGAGAGATCCAAATCTGGACAGATCAAGACCAAATTGAATAAAGATGTCGAAGCGCCTAACACAACCCACTGTCTCAAATTTTGGCTAAATCGGACAATAAATGTGGCTTTTATGGACCTAAGACCCTCAATCGGTGGATCAGTCGATATAACAGCTATATCCAAATCTCGACTGATCTGAGCCAAATTTAGGAAGGATGTCGAAGAGCCTAACCTAACTCACTGTCCCAAATTTCAGCAAAATCGGATTATAAATGTGGTTTTTATTGGCCTAAGACCCTAAATCATCGGTTCGGTCTATATGGGGGCTATATCAAGATATAGTCCGATATAGCCCATCTTCGAATTTAACCTGCTTATGGACAACAAAAAAATCTATGCAACGATTCAGCTCAATATATCTATTTTTAAAGACTGTAGCCTGATTTCAACAGACGGACGGACAGACAGGCGCACAGACGAACGGACAGACGGACGGACAGACAGACGGATGGATGGACGGACTTTTGGACAAACGGACGGACAGACAAACGGACAGACGGACGGACAGACCGACAGACCGACGGACAGACATAGAGATAGACGGGCCGACAGACGGGCGGACAGACGGACGGACTGACGGACGGACGGACAGGCGGATGGACAGACGGACGGACAAACAGACGTACGGACGGACGGGCGGACAGACGGACGGACAGACGAATGGACAGACGGACGGACAGACGGACGGACAGGCGGATGGACAGACGAATGGACAGACGGACGGATAGACAGACGGATGGGTGGACGGACGGAAAAATGGACGGACAGACGAATGGGAGGACGGAGAGACGTACAGACTTACGGAAAGACGGACAGACGGACGGACGGATATGACTAAATCATTGCATATTTCAAACCGGGAGATCGTCTTGTATGGGAGTTATGTCAGGTTACAGACCGATTTCAACCGTTCTTAGCACAGTTGTTGGAAGTCGTAACAGAACACTACATGCCAAATCGGAAACAAATTTCAGAGTGCAGGGGCTCAAGATATTAAATCGGGTTATCGGGTTATATGGGAGCTATGTCAGGTTATACACCGATTTAGACCGTGCTTGGCACATTTGTTGGAAGTCGTAACGGAACACTACATGCAAACGTGGAGCCCAATCGGATAATCGGCTTCAGGGAGCTAAATATGTCAAATTGGGAGATTGGCATATATGGGGGATATATCCAAGTCAGTACCGATACGGCCTACATCAATAAGAAATATCTGTGCAAAATTTCAAACGGTTAGCTTTATGAGTTCGTTCGCTACCGTGATTTCGACATACGGACGGACATGGCTAGATCGACTCAAAACGTCGAAACGATCAAAAATTATGGGGTCTGAGACGAATATTTCGAGGTGTAACAAACGGAATGATTAGATTAGTGTACTCCCATCCTATGGTGGTGGGTATAAAAATCAATCTGTGTATGTTTGTTTGTTTGTCTGTTCCGTATAGACTCAAAAATGGCTAAAAGATGACACATAATGACTCCGTGGTTAAAATAGGGTACCAAAATTTTTGATATCGGAAGGGGGCGGACCCTCACCCTTACACACATTTTCAGAAACGTCAGATCTTGGAGATGTGTGGAGATGGGTAGGGTGACCAAAAAACAAAAATTTTGTAAAAATATATGTAAATACACAAATCACGAAAATATGGGACTCAAATGAATGACTAGTAGAAAACGTATTGGATATATAATTGTGGGACTAAGTATTTTGGGGACCACCGCAGCAGCCAAATCACCACTAATTCGGATATATTTATCGACCATGGCAATATGGGGCTCAAATAAAAGGTATTTGAGAATAGAATACGAATCTTACATCTAAATGTGGGACCACCGTGGGGGGAACCGACCCTTCACCAAAACACTCCCCAAAAAGAACAAAATTGCAGACCATTGCAATTTGGGGCTCAAATGAAAGGACCTTGCGATTAGAGTACGAATCCTATATCAGCATTCGGGAAACGTACCTATGGGTCACGCCATCCCTATAACACTACCCAAGAAGGACGCATTTGCTGACCATTGCAATATCGGGGTCAAATTAAAGGACTTTGGGATTAGAGCACAAATCCGATATCAGTATTCGGGAAAAATTACGTATGGGTCACGACACCCCCATAAACTATCCAAATAGGATGTATTTGCTGACCATTGCAATATCGGGCTCAAATAAATGGTCTTTTATAATAGAACACGAATCTGATATAAATTTTCCCATCCCTCCAAACTAGACGTGCTTGCCGACTATGGAAATATGGGGCTAAAAAAAAATATTTAGGGGTAGAGCACGTATTTCATATCAACATTCTGGACCAACAGTCTAGAAGACCTCCCACCCCCTTAACAACCCCCAATTGGACGTAGGATAAGAAGGCGCAGCGGAGTGGGCCCGGATCAGCTAGTAGCATATATATTCCACATTTACCTTGGATCGGTGCGGCTAGTGATAGCATGTGTAGGGCATGAGGGGAATATGATGAGAAGTTGGAGCATTTCTTTTGTCATTGCCTGGCTTTTGCGTCTAACAGATACCGGCACTTAGGTGGAGACACAATAGCAGATATGAAGCAACTTAGGGGAGTGGGATTGAAAACAATTAAGGATTTTGTGAGTAGCACGGAATTTCTAACTTTAAATATTCTTTTTAGAGGTTACTTAGCTTAGCTGTTTGTCCATAGTGACAAGGGGTGGATTAATATCTGCAACCTCTTTTCAACCTAACCTTAGCTACCTTGGATCTGTGTAGACCAAGGCGTCATCGCCCTCAAACACAACATCCGCCTCTCAATTTTCGCCATCAGCCAATGTGAATACTGAATATTTTATCTCAATTCGATGGCGGAGTCAGCCAGTCTGAGACCTTCCTCTGTCTATCCGCCGTTTCTAGAGTGGAACTGGGCCAGACCCATCCTGGTTCAGCATGCCAAATTCTCTCAGGCTGAACGCAACCTTAGTGAAACAATTCCGAATATGGACAGCATCCTATCGAAACCTGGCTGCGGTGTGGATCTCAAAACTTCCATGATTCCGACGTAAATCGGACTTAAAAACCTATCGAACACTGTAATGCAAATCCCCCATCCACAGCCTTCAATCATCAGTGCCTCATATGTGAACCCTGGTCTTACAATGATCGTGAATATCAATTCAAACATTACCGGGTCATTTCACCATTTTGTACCAAACATTCATCAGCAGGAGTAAAAGGCTAATCGGTGATGCCGGCTTTATTCCTCAATATTCGCTTTTCAGAACACCTTAGAGACGATGACAGCCCAGATTTTTGTCTTTCTTCTGAATGTTTATCACAGTGCAAATCCTTTTCCCAAGTGTACATTTAGAACTCCTGTGATGTGATGCATGACTGACATCAAAGAGAGAAGAAAACAACGAAGACGGCCCATAATGTTCGTGTTGTCTGACATTAGTACAAGTGACATTAAAATACTTAAAATTAATTACATTTAATTATAACAACTGCATAATGGGCAACAAAAACAACAAAAGCAGCATCAAAAATAAAAAGAACAGCATGAGTAACATGGCCAAGAAATGGAAGCCAAATTACTAAAAACATTCCTCAGAAGGCCTTCTCTTTCTCCTTCACCCCCTTCCTTTAACACAAAATGTGCCTTGGCCTTTCTTGCCTCGGTTTTTTTTTTCATTTTGGATAACATTCTCATCTTTAGTTCATTGTCCAAAGGCTGTTGTACGAATATGGGTTTGGTTTTGAGGTAGGGGATTCCATTTTTAATGCCATCTGTGTCACCAAAGGGTGGTGTATATGAGGTCCGCATAAATGACTTTAATGATATTTGAATTTACGTTTATGGATGAATATAAATGGTCTTTTAAATAGGTGGGACATCTTCCATTTGGGCATAACACGCCCCCCATCCTACCCACTCAGTCACTCATTTGCTTACACTACAGGGTTGGCACTTGAGTGGTATTGGATGTTGGTGGCCGGAAATATTTTTGTAACGACATTATAATGATAGTGCACAATGTAAATTTTGGCTTATTCAACTGTGGCATAATACGAGGGTGAAATCCGAAAGATTTCATTGTAGTTTTGTCTTCAGAGCAGACAGCAGATTCAGATTCAGAGCAATTTTGTTGTAAGTAAATGTCAGTAAAATTTTTGCTTGATAAATAAATCCAATAAATTTTCGTGATTTATTTTTTTGTTAATTTTATCTTAAGAAATTTTTCTTAAATTTTAGAAAAAATTCTTCAAAGTTAGTTAAAATTTCGTTAAAATTAGAAAAATTTCTTTGGAATTAGAAAACTTTTTCTAAAATTTCAAATTTTGATTCTGCTTTTGTTGTTAATGTTGCCCATTATGCAGTCGTTAAAATAAAATGAAATTTATTTTAAGTATTTTAATGTCACTTGTACTAATGTCAGACAACACGAACATTATGGGCCTTCTTCGTTTTTATTTCCACCACCGAAGGATGGGGTATATTGAGCTGAAACTTTTCACAGATTCCTGTTTTGTCCATATGCAGGTTAAGTTTGAAGATGAGCTTAATCGGACTATATCTTGATATAGCCCCCATATATAGTAAGTTCGGCCGGGCCGAATCTTATATACCTTCCACCATGGATCGCATTTGTCGAGATCTATGAGCGGTATATCCTTTTAGGCAAACAAAGAATATTGAACAAGAACTGTTATGCTATTGGAGCTTTATCAAGTTATAGTCCGATTCGGACCATAAAGGAATGTTGAACATTGTTGAAGTTATTGTGTAATATTTCAGTTCATTCGCAAAATCGGGAGATCGGTTTATATGGGAACTATATCAAGCTATTGATCGATTCAGACCATATTAGACACGTATATTGAAAGCCATGGGAGAAGACGTTGTACAAGATTTCTTCCAAATCGGATGAGAATTGCGCCCTCTAGGGGCTCAAGAAGTCAAGATCCCAGATCGGTTTATATGGCAGCTATATCAGGTTATGTACCTATTTGCGCCATACTTATCACAGTTATTGAAAGTCATAACAAAACACCTCATGCAAAATTTCAGCCAAATCGGATGAGAGTAGCACGGTCTATTGGCGCAAGACGTCAAGATCTAAGATCGGTTTATATGACAGCTATACCAGATTTTAAACCGATGTGAATCATACTTAACACAGTTGTTGGAAGTGATACCAAAACACGACGTGCAAAATTTCAGTCAAATCGGACGAGAGTCAAGAACCAAGATCGGTTTATATGGCAGCTATATCAAAACATGGACCGATTTGAACTATGCTCAGCGCAGTTGTTGGAAGTGATACAAAATTTTAATACAATCAATTTTTTTTTTTTTTTTATTGAATTTCACAAATTTTCCCTTAAGGAAAAATTTTTCCTCAATTCTCTCTCTCTACCCTCGCAAGCCTATTTAATTGTATATGTCACTCCGTTTTGGACACTCTTCCAAATGTTATAAGACACATAAATTTATTTGAAAAATGACTTTTACACATACATAGATACATACAAACACGTTTGTGGATGGCTCCCACACGAACTAACAGAGTGAGTGCCGTTGGGCACTCTGACTGCATGGCAACGTACGAGTTGTAATTTTGCCAAATTAATTTCTTCCCCTGCACAACATTTTAATGTGGGAAGTAATTGTTTTATAAAAATAATGTCTTATTTCTATGACAGAACAATTTAGAGAATAAGATTAGATACTTAAGCAGAAATTGAATTGAAAATAAATCGCAAAGAATTTTAACAGACCATAAAGAGAATTAATGAAGACTACGAGCTGGAATCCGGACGAATCCAAGAGAGATTTAGATTTAAGTGCAATTTTTATAGAAACAATTTTGGCAAATTGAATTTGTGCTATGATAATCTGATCTAGAAAGAATTATCTTCGGAATGGTGGGCGATATGAGACAACGCTGTAAAACTTTACAACATCGAGAGATAGTGAGGTTTTTTACTACCATACAATAAAAATAGTTGTGACATGTTATGGAGCTTAACATATGTAAAGTATTAACGGAAGGTAGATATAAACAAACGTAAAATAGTTTTTTGTTTATGCAAACCACTATAGATCATGAGTTTTTATAGTAAAGGAGGCTTTAAATCCCTGACAGGTCTTCGAAAGTAGAGTATGAAACAGATATCAAAATTTGGAGCCAGTGTGTGGGTCCGTCCATCCTCATAACGGGCATGAGAGTCAACCGGAATAATATGTCACTCTATTAAAAGGTCTTTGAAGGTAGAGCACGAATTTTATTTCCAAATTTATGGGAGCCGATCCACACCCAAACAGCTTCCCAATGCTCATTAAACTGGATCGCATATGGGACTCAAACTTAAGGTCTTTTGGAAAAAACTGCAAATATGATAACCAAGTTCCATGTCGGGTGGCCCCACACGCCATAACTAATCCCGATCGGCCATGTGACTTGACTGGTACACCAAGGACTTAAATAAAAGATCAGATATCCAAATTTGAGCCAGGTTTCGACGACTGCCACAGTATCTGAGGAATTTGCTAGAAATCGGTTCAGATTTAGATATAGCTCTCATATATATGTTCGTCCGATTTTGAGAAATATTGCTAAAAAGTGATCATTTGTTATCCGATTCTATCGAAATTTTGCAAGATGGAGTTTCTCTTGACTCTTAATATTACTGGTGAATTTCATGGGAATCGGTGCAGATTTAGATATAGCTGTCATGTATGTATATTGCCAGATTTTCACCCCTAGTGCCACTGCAAGCGCATTGTTTGACCAATCTTGCCAAAATTTTGCCCGACGACTACCATATTATTTCAGAAGTTTGCTCGGAATCTGTTCAGAATTAGATATTGCTCCCATATATATGTCCGTCAGATTTTGGGTAATTTGCCATAATGTTGTCATTCGTCAACCGTAGTTTTTACAGTTTGAACATATTTTCTCGCCGAGGTCCTTCCAAATTGGTTCAGAATTGGATATTGGTCACACATTGTACTTATGAGGTAGAAGTAGGGTATTATACAGTTGGCACCGCCCTACTTTTGCCCTTCCTTACTGGTTTGAAAATAAAAGCGGTTTTATTCACATGGCGGTATGAAATAAGTCCCCAATGTAATAAAACCCCAAACCGGAAATGAAATAAGACCCCACACTTTTATACATGAAACAAAAACAAGTAAAAAGGCGTTAAGTTCGGCCGGGACGAACTTTGGATACCCGAAACCTAGGCTTTATATGTAAACCACCTTTCACCAAACTCCGATGAAAATTGCATACCTTGTGCCCCATAGCAGCTATATCGAAATATTTTCCGATTTGGACCAAATACTGATAAGTACAAGTCATTGTTTAATTGTGCATAACAAAATGTTGGTCTCTTTAGTAGCTATATCTAAAAATAAACCGATGTGAAACATATACGACACGGATGTCGAAAAGCTTAATATAAGTCACTGTGTTCAATTTCAGTGAAATCGGATTAAAAATACGCCTTTTATGGGCCCACACTTCAAATCGAGATATCGGTCTATATGGCAGCTATATCCACATCTGAACCGATTTGGGCCAAGTTGCAGAAAAATGTCGAAAAGCCCAACACAACTCACTGTCCTTAATTTCAGCGAGATCGGACAATAAATGAGCCTTTTGTGGCCCCAAAACAATAGATCGAGAAATAGGTCCATATGACAGCTATATCCAAATCTGGATCGATCTGAGCCAAATTGCAGAGGAATATCGAAGGGCCTATAGCTACGTTTTTTTTTGTTGGTTCCCAACCTCTGGATTCTGATTAAGGAAAATAAATGTTTTTCTAACTAGGCTATGACTTTCTTTAACGAACTTAATTTCTTTATATTTTTCACTTGCTTCTTCAATTGGTTTTGTAAGCATAGCAAGCATTGGGTTTTGTTTCTTCATATTCTGTTTCTTTTGCTTTATGAGAATAGAGAAATTTTCATTTAAATTTTCAAACTTCTAAAAGACAGTCGCTTTGGCCGCAGCAGGAATTTTCATTTGGTCTGATAATTTGTGTGTTGACCGTGAACCCGGAAATATTAGTATTACTTAAAAACCGTTAGTTTAGTGTTCCGCGAGCTTTTTATTAGTGAAAAATTTTAAAGAATATCGCTCAAGGAATCTTCAATTCATCTTTTCGGAGTCTTTTTGGTGAGTGAATTGGAAAATGTAACTATAGACTATGTAGTGACCCCGCTTTTCCCAATTGTGTAGAGACTTCCCATCTGGAAGAGGTTGTGAAAAACCTGCATTTTCGATTGTCCAATTGTTTTGTGGACCGATTGGCAAGAAGGGAATATCTTGAAGCCAGAATCAATATTTTTGTTCCTGTTGATTACGATATCTTCGAGACGCTTCAAAGGATATTCGACAGGAACCAGACATTTGGAATTTGACTGGAGGTCAGAAGTTCCTCCGAACCACCTGGGTTCGGAAGACCCATATAGAAACTTAAATTGAATATAAAGATATTTCAAAACATGGAAAACTAAACAAGGACACGACACATTATTGTAGAGATTTCTCTCATTAATTTTAATATCACACATCTATAAATAATCTTTTTATGACGTCATTTTTCGTCATTTAAAACATCCTGAGACATACCTTTATTATTTAATATAACCGTCTGATTTAATCGTCTTAAGTCTACTTTTATTAGAGTACGCGTTAGAGCAATTTACAAAACAATCTTCAACGAAGCTTTTATTATTAGACAACTGAAAAAATTATTTCTGTATTGTACAAATGTCTACCAATAATAATTCAATGCATACATGTGAATATAAAAATATTTAGACAAAGTACAAATTGTGTTCAGTATAAATTTAACTCTAACACCCTTCCTCAATTTGAACTCCAGCCTCCTCTCGGAATTTTGTTAGTTTGATAGTTGAAAGTGGTTTAGTCATCATATCAGCAATCATTGTTTCTGTTGGACAATACGTACAAACGATTTGATTTTTCTTTACATAGTCCTTGACAAAATAGATTTTGGTATCAATGTGCTTTGTCCTATTGCTAAGTTTCTCATCTTTTATCATACGCAAAACACTTTGATTATCCTCAAAAATTTTTGTCGGTTGACATTGTTTAAGCATCATATCGCTTAAAAGTGATCGTAGCCAAATTGCTTCTTTGCATGCTTCCGATAGAGATACAAACTCTGCCTCAGTTGATGAGAGAGATACACAAGTTTGCTTTCTACATGACCAGTTAATTGAACCACCGTTAATTTTGAAAATAAATCCAGAATTAGATTTTCGGTCGATTCTATCCTCGGCCCAATTTGCGTCGGCAAAACCAATAAGAACATTTTTATTTGCAACGCATTTATTACTAAGGTGTAAGGTGTGATTAACTGTGCCTTTCAAGTATTTTAATACACGCTTTAATTCATTCCAATCTTCTTGAGTTGGACAACTGACTTTTTGCGCCAAAATTGAAACACTTGCTGCTATATCAGGTCTTGAATTTACACTGATGTACAGCAGTGAGCCAATAAGTTGTTGATATTTATTGTTATTTAGTAAGAGTTCGGATGAACTTTTACCATACCCAGGATCAAGTGGATATTTTGAAATTTTTGAATCCTGCATTCCAAATTCTTGCAATAAGTTTTCAATAAAGAGTTTTTGGCTAACGCAGTAATTAGATTCTTTATCCTGCGTAACTTCCAAACCAAGATAATGATGTACTTTGCCAAGATTGGTTATGTCAAATTTTTCTTTCAGTAACTTCTCCACTTCACAGATGTTGTTTTGCTTTTTGCTTGCAACCAAAATATCATCAACGTAGATTAATATATATACTAACCCTTCCTCGTTGGTGTATTTTGTGTATAAACATCGATCTGCATTACTTTGCTTGAAGCCGTCAGACACTAGGACCTCATGAAGTGTTTTATTCCAGACATTCGCAGCTTGCTTCAATCCATACAAACTTTTTCGAAGTTTACAGACAAAATTATTATTCCCTTCCTCAAACCCTGGTGGCTGTTTCATATATATAACTTCTTCAAGCTCACCGTTGAGAAAAGCTGACTTTACATCAAAATGAACAACTGACATACCATTTACACCAGCGACAGACAATAATGTTCGAAGCGTAGCTTGTCGAACAACAGGAGCAAATACTTCGTCATAATCAAAACCAAATTTTTGACTAAAACCTTGAGCTACTAGGCGGGCTTTGAAACGTTGTATTTTTCCAGTAACATCTCGTTTAATTTTGAAAGTCCATTTGCATCCCACAATATTTGCATTGTCAGGTTTGTCAACAATATCCCAAGTCTTATTTGCCTTTAAAGATGACATCTCCTTATTCATAGCTTGAATCCATTCGTTGCGATGTACCGATGAAATCGCTTCCTTATACGTCTTTGGTTCAGCAATGCTCGAAACATTAGAGCTTATATACGTCAACCTCTCTGGTGGTTTTCCCTTAGTAATGCGGTTTGAACATCTAAGTGAATTTTTATCTCTTTCAAAAACTTCGCATGGAACTGAGTTATCGCTTGAGATCATCGTGTTCATTGTAGATGTAACCAATTCTTCAGAATCAACTGCATTATGTTCTTCCAGGCTATAAAAAGATTCCCCATCAGATGAAATTTGATCTGATATAACTTGAATGAAGTCATTTGAAGTACGTTGATTATTAATTTTTTCAATAGATATTTCACTGTGATCGGTCTCTTTAGATTCTTTTCCGGTTTCATGTAAATCAACATCTATGAATTTAACATCTCTGCTAATTACGACCTTATTTGTTCTAAGATCAGCCAATCTGTAACCCTTTGAATGCTCATCATATCCAACGAAAGTCAATATCTTGGTCTTACTATCCCACTTTTTCCGTTTTACCTCAGGAGTAAGAACATGAGCTTTCGACCCAAATATGTGCAAATGTTCAATAGATGGCTTTTTCTTTTCCCATAGTTCAAATGGTGTTGATACAATTGTCTTGCTTACCAACCGATTTTGCAAATAATTCGCGGTCATAATTGCTTCTCCCCAATATTTATTTCCAATACTTGCTTCCTTTAGCAAACATCTTCCCATTTCGACCAAACTTCGGTTTTTACGTTCTGATACTCCATTTTGCTGGGGTGAGTAAGGAACAGTATATTGGTATTGAACACCTTTTGATTCCAGATAACTTTGGACGTGTTTCGATACATACTCCCCTCCATTATCTGATCTGAGGATATTAGGGTATTTGCCGAATTTATTTTTCACCATTTCCATATAGGTTTGAATCTTCTCGTAAACCTCAGCTTTGTTATTTAAAAGATAAACTATTGTATAACGACTAAAATCGTCAATAAACGTGACAAAGTACTTCTTTTTTCCAGGAGTTTCAGTTTGCATAGGCCCGCAAACATCCGAGTGAACTAAATCCATAACTGCGTTCGATTGTGTTTCTGAAACTTTGTGAAATGGCGTTTTCGTCATCTTACAACAGACACATACCTCGCACGTTTGCGTTATACCACAATCAACAATTTTAAAATCACTCATTGCTTTATTTGTTTGCATCTCCTTTACAGCATTGACGCTTCTATGTCCGAAAACCTTATGCCAATAATGTATGCAGTTTCGAGAACTACATTTGGCTAACATTGCCTGGTTAGTCCTTTGTCTGAGACAAAACAATCCATTATGCATATCTGCGACACCAATTTCTTTGCCATTTGCAGATTTAATTTTACACTGCTTATTTTGAAATTCAACCTTAAAACCGTTTCTCATAATTCTTGAGATAGATATCAAATTCCCATGAAATGACGGTATGTACAAAACATCTTCCATGGTAACTTCTGACTTGACATTTTTAAAATTATACATTACCAATTTACAAGATCCTTTACCACTAGCCACTACGGCAGTCCCATTGGCAACTGAAACAGATTCACATACACTGCCTCAAACGTGATAAAATCCTCCCGTCTTGTGCTAATGTGGCAAGTAGCCCCAGAATCTACAATCCAATGCGATTTGTCACCAGCAGAAGAAAAAATATAATTTTCTTTATTCTCAACGTTATTAGCTTGCTGTTTGGATTCATTGATGTTTCTTTCCTTTTTGAATTTCCAACAGTTCTTCTTGAGATGACCCTTTATTTTGCAAAAGTGACACCGCTTTCCATTAGCATCATCCTGACTTGACTTGACTTGAGAAATTTTTAATGTTTTCATCACGGAATTTGGTTCGACGTTCTTTGATTGACGTTGATATTCTTCCAGCAAATTGTTTTCGACAACGTGTACCGTTAACTCTTCTATTTTTCGAGCTTCCAATGCCGTCACCAACGTGTCATATGAAGGTGGTAAACTGCTTAGTAACATAGCAATTACCCATCGTTCAGAAAATGTCTCGCCAACCGCTTCCAGCTTTTCAAAGAGAATTTTCATATTCGCGATGTGATCAGCCATGGTATTCTCCATACTAAATTTCATTCCACATATCTTACGCATTATTTGTACACTACTTCCAAGAGTGTTCTTTTCATGATGTGCCTTCAGGATATTCCAAGATTCTTTTGCAGATTTAGCTTTCCTGATAAGTAAGAGCTGATTGTCCTCCACAGATAATCCAATCAAAATCAAAGCATTTTCATTATTTTTCATCCATGACTCATCTGGTACGTCTGGAGCAGATTCCACAACACACTTCCAAGCTCCTTCCCTTCGTAAAATCAATTCCATCTTATACTTCCAAAGATGATAATTATCCGCGTTAAGCTTCGTAAACGACGTCTTAACTAAATCCATGGTGGCCCAATAACCTATTAGAGTACGCGTTAGAGCAATTTACAAAACAATCTTCAACGAAGCTTTTATTATTAGACAACTGAAAAAATTATTTCTGTATTGTACAAATGTCTACCAATAATAATTCAATGCATACATGTGAATATAAAAATATTTAGACAAAGTACAAATTGTGTTCAGTATAAATTTAACTCTAACAACTTTTTGCGCTATTTTTCCTTAATACGAACTTAGTTTAGACACATCAAACATTTTTCATTAGATTTACTCTTTTTGTTACATACATTTTTAAACACTTGAATTCTCATTGAGCTATGCAATTTTGAAATATCTTTTATAACATAATTTCAAACCCTCAGCAAGTGGCTGCATATCCGAAGTCATCAGGCCTGGAGACAACTAAGGATTAATTTGGTGAGTCAAGTTATATATTTCATTTTTGTATACGCTCTTTCACACATTTTGTTTTAACTTTTACATCACATTTATTAAGTTTTTAATTCTATAATTTTTTTTGATAATTTTTGTAATTTAAATAAGAATTTGAATTTTACTTACGGTCAGGACTTTTTTTTTGTTTCCAAACTTATCCAGTTACTTTGTTATTAGTTTTAATGTAAAATACAAACCTACAATATGAACTATTAAGTTTTAGTTTTCCTTACGAAAAGTGAAGTACACCAAGTAGAGGATGGTTACGTGGCTCAACATTGTAATTTAGACAAGGTTGGGTGAGAAATTTAAGAAGATGCGGCGAATTAACATCTAATGCTGCAGACATCATTCAAAATTTTCTGTTTCTATCCTATTTTAATATCTCCCTTTTCTCATCTATCCCCTAATCAAAGAGCTACCTTATTTTACTTATATGAAAACGATTCCGTGTCTGCTTCTAATGAGTAAGAACCGCCCCATGACTGAGCACGGCCGGCGGCAAGGAGGTAGCCACACTCGGAAGAAGCAGGGCCCGCGAAGGTGGAACGTTACAGGCCTAACACAACCCACTGCCCCAAATTTTTGGCAAAATCGGACAATAAATGCGTCTTTTATGGGTGCAAGATCTTAAATCGAGAGATCGATTTATATGGCAGCTATATCCAAATCTGGACCGATCTGAACCAAAATGAAAACGAATGTCTAAGGGCCTAGCACAACTCACTGTCCCAAATTTTAGCTTAATCGGATAATTAATGCGCCTTTTATGGGCGCAAGACCTTTAATCGAGAGATCAGTCTATATGACAGCTATATTCAAATCTGGACCGATCAGAGCCAAATTGAAGAAGAATGTCGAAGGGCCTAAAGCAACTCACTGTACCAAATTTCAAAGAAATCGGATAATAAATGTGGCTTTTATGGGCCTAAGATCCTAAATGGAGAGATCGATCCATATGACAGCTATATCCAAATCTGTACCGATCTTGGCCAAATTGAAGAAGGATGTCGAAGGGCCTAACGTAACTCACTGTCCCAAATTTCAGCAAAATCGGATAATAAATGACAGACGGACAGACGGAGGGACGGACAGACGGACGGACAGACGGACAGACAGAGGGACGGCCAGACGGACGGATATGGATATTTCGATGTGTTGCAAACAGAATGACAAAATGAATATACGCCCATCCTTTGATGATGGGTGTAACAACGGAAATTGGGGCTTTTTATTTTATGTGGCTTTATTTCATTTTAAAAATTAGGGCTATAAGCCCCATTTTTTGGTGTTTCAATTCATTTTTCGTTTGGGACCTTAATGCATTTGGGCCTTATTTCATAACACAATTTAACTTATTTCGTTTGAAAACAACACAGGCATCTTCATAGATTATGCCATACATAAATACATCGCTTTCCAGGATTTTATAGACTCGTTTTTAATTCATTCATTCAATTGTATTTTACTTGTTTATGTCGTAAAATACTTGCATTGTGCTGGCTTTTCAGGTTTTGCGTGTTTATCACATACTTTTTATGGGGGGGGAGTTTCGCTTTGTCCATTTTACCAAAAATAGCCAGTAAAATAATCGATCTTTTATCAGTAGCAGCAAACACACAAAAAACATCCAAACGAAAACAATCAATGAGTGAGCAATTATAATTTTGTACAAACATTACATGTCCGTTAGCAATTGGGGCAAACATGCAATGAAAACAATAAATGCTTCATGACAATTTCCCCCTCTGAACAACGTTATGATAAAAACTAACCCAAAAAAATGGTTTTGTAAAAATCCCCTTTAATATCATGATGAATTTTTCCCTACTAATTGATTTTTATTGTTTTACAAGTCATAAAGCCTGTATTCCTTGAAAAAAGTTGCTGCTCCATTTAATGGCTTGTTTTTTTTTTTGTTTTCTCCGAACAGCAAGTGAAAATCTTTTAAGCAGGCAACATATTGCAGCTCCTTAAGATTTCAAAACTTCTGTTTTCAACTGCACGAATAATTAATAACCTCATTTTGGTTTTTTCTACCTCACTTTATGTTCAAAGAATTCTGCATTTCTTTGGCCGAGTGCTTATGTTGTAGTTGGAGGGAGGAAACTTTAAGGGCCTCGCTTGTTGAGAGAACACCACTTAACATGCATCATTACCTGCAGATGCACATATCCAACATACACACAGACACACTCACACATACGCGCCGAAGCTCATACTCAAGTGCATGCCACCGCATCTTGATTTCCGGTTATTTTTTATGGTACAGAACTTTGCATGTGGGTGGCCGGGAACACATGTCGAGAATGTTGATTTTTTTACATCTCACTCAGCCAACTAAGAAAAAAATCCCATGAAATGCCTCTTAAAAAAAGGAAACTTTAAATTTAGATTACTTTTTTTGCGAAAACTGCAACTCTTTTTTTTGGAGGGGCCTCGCAGAAAACATTCAAGATTGCCGTAGTTGTAGAAGAAATAACGCACTGCAGGATATAAATAATTATTATAAAACTTGATGAAAGTTGGCTTCTGTAGTTGGTGTTGTTTTAATGGCAATATACTACAGTTAGAAAAGCTGAAGAAAAGACGAATGGTCGAATAGCAACGGTGTTATGAACAGGGTACTATATTTGAGAAACTAATTTTTTATATGACGGGGAAGGATGCTGGAGAAGGAGCCCTAGGAAGGTCTGAGACCAAGCCGTAAACACTTGGCGCAGTGATGTGGCGAATTTTGGCAGAATTATCTTAAAAGTTTAAAAAGATCCAATGGCAATCCTGCTTTAGATTCATGAGATCGTGAAGTCCCACAAAATGTCCATGTTAAAACACTAGGCCCTAGGACACTGGGCCCTAGGACATTAGGCCCTAGGACACTAGGCCCTAGGACACAAGGTCCTAGTACATTAGGCCCTGGGACACTAGGCCCTAGGACACTAGGTCCTAGTACATTAGGCCCTGGGACACAAGGCCCTGGGACACTAGGCTCTAGGATACTAGGCCCTAGGACACTAGGCCCTAGGACACTAGGCCCTAGGAAACTAGGCCCTAAAACACTAGGCCCTAGGACACTAGGCCCTAGGACACAAGACCCTAGGTCACTAGGCCCTAGGACACAAGGCCCTAGGACACAAGGCCCTAGGACACAAGGCCCTAGGACACTAGGCCCAAGGACACTAGGCCCAAGGACACTAGGCCCTAGGACACTAGGCCCTAGGACACTAGGCCCTAGGATACAAGGCCCTAGGACATTAGGCTCTAGGACACAAGGCCCTAGGACACTAGGCCCTAGGTTCTAGGATACTAGGCTCTAGGACACTAGGCCCTAGGACACTAGGCCCTAGGACACTAGGCCCTAGGACACTAGGCCCTAGGAAACTAGGCCTTAGGACGCTAGGCCCTAGGTCACTAGGCCCTAGAAAACTAGGCCCTAGTACACTAGGCCTTAGGAAACTAGGCCTTAGGACGCTAGGCCCTAGGTCACTAGGCCCTAGAAAACTAGGCCCTAGTACACTAGGCCCTAGGACACTAGGTTTTAGGACACTAGGCCCTAGGAAGCTAGGCCCTAGTACACTAGGCCCTAGGACACTTGGGCCTAGGACACTAGGCCCTAGGAAACTAGGCCCTAGGAAACTAGGCCCTAGGACACTAGGCTCTAGAACACTAGGCCCTAGGACACTTGGGCCTAGGACACGAAATTTAATATTAGCAGACACTGTTTTGCTGATATCAGCTGACTAATATCATCGGGTGTACTCTTGTGACTAAGACAAAGAAGCGAGTGAGTCATTGGTCTCGCATTCGTGCCAACCGCCTACTCACGCATCCTGGTGACCAAATGTGACCACGGCATCCGTTAGTGAACCACGTCCCGGTAACTCAAATAGCCAGCGTTTCACTCTGTGTCTCGCTGACACAGGAGCCAATGAGCCATTAAGCCTATTCTCTTACTCTCAAGTCTTGCCCATATACCCTAGACAAAGTAGGCTCTCAGATATTGAACACGAGGCTATGCCAACCGCTTACGCCCATGTTGCTGTGACCAAAAAATCTCACCTCTCGTTCACTCAGTGTCTGTGATCATACCCCGAGTGTCCCTCAAACAGAGGCGTCACTAAGCCATTGACCATGCGTTTGCCCTATACTCTTCCTTTCTCTTCCAGGTGACCGCAATCACGCAGTGAATAAACCACGTCTAGTCAGAGTCCTTCTCTTTTAGGGCCAACAACCTACTGCAGTACCTTGATCACGCCGTAAGTGCACCACGTCCTGGTAACCTGAGTATACAGTATTTCGCCCAGTGTCCTGCTCACAAAGCAGCTGCTGAGACATTGATCACGCGCTAGCTCCAACCATCTACGCCAGCGTCCAAATGAGCTTATGCTTCGATCTTCCGGTATCGTGAGTGGTCAGCATTTCGCCCAGTTTTTCCCTGATACAGAAGCCATAGATCACGCGTGCGTTCCAACCGCCTATTCCCGCCTCCATCACCTCATGATGAACTTCATAATTGCTTGAGTAGCCAGCGCAGCGACCTGCAGGCTCCTAAAGAACCTACCAACCGCTGCCATCACCCTGTCCTGAAATAGACGTAACCTCTTCGTCCGATTAAAGTTTAAGCTCAATGATAAAAGACCTGCTTTTTATAGCCGAGTTCGAACAGCGTGCCGCAGTGCAACACCTCTTTGGAGAGCAGTTATTTCAAGGCCAGCATAAGGAGGGGAGAAACACCGCTGAAAATTTTTTCTGATGGTATCGCCAGGATTTGAACACAGGCGGACAAGCTAAACTCTGCGCTACTGTGGCCAATAATGGTATTGCCCATATAAAATCAAATGTTACCAAATCACCAAAGAAAACTAAAATGCCAGCATATCTGTTATACGAGCTTCACCAAAGTTATGCTATTTTTGGAAGAAACCAAGAAAGAGATTTTTTTTAAAGCATCTTTTGTTGTTATGTTTCCTTAGAAACTATCCATTGGAAGGGTTATTACATATGTTGCTACTTGAGCCCTTTTCAAAAGTCGTTAAAAAGTTGCCACCTTCCTTTTTCGATGGGGCACCATAAGAATGCGTTAAAATTTTAAAAGGTAAACAGAGTTTCAAAGCACTCCAGCAGCCACCAAGAAATAGAAGAAACAAAACAAAAAATTCCTTATAATGGTCCTTGTGGTGGTTGGTTGGTTGTTGAAGAGTAAGCTCTCGTCTTACTTGTGTGTATGTGTGTTTAGTTATAAAGCAATCAACACTCCAGCAAGTGTGTGTATGTGTGTGTGAGAGTTTTCTCCCTATGCCATTGGCTATGTGTCTTGTTTCGTTGTAGGTTAAGTAGCCAGACAAGCTTAAAAAGGAGTTTTCAGGAAGTTTGCTGGTTGCTCTTCTGCAAACAATCTACAAAATTGTTTCTTTGTTTCCTTGTTGTTAGTATATGGCAGTACTTACGACTGCCTGGCCCCGAAAGGGTGGGTATTTGGAGGAAATAAATTAGGAAATAACTTGTCCATGTTCATACGACATCAACATGCACATAGACAAGGCAACATATTTCTAGTTATTGCTGTTGTAACATTTTTTTTTTCTTCCATTTCTCCCATTTTTGCAGTTTTACCACATGACCCTTGTGTGGCCTTAGTGATATGGCTGCGATTGCAACTACAACGATGCCAAGAACTTTGTGGAATTTTCAATTCCATCGAAGGCAAGTTCAATTTCATTGTTGTTGCATTGGCAAACGCCAGGGGAATGGAATCGTTGCAACCAAAACTTCTGGAAAAAAAAAAACCTAGAAGACCACACAACAATTAATGACATTCCACGAAGGCCACATTGCCACAGACACATGAAGATGGGGAAAAAACTGCATTCTGCAGCTCTATAAGTTTTTGATTGCACAAAAGTCTGACAAATTGTTCCATCACTATTTGAAATTCGCTGAAATTCAATGTCGATGAGTCCAGACACTTTTTGTTTGATTTTTGGTGCTCAATTTTAATTTAACCATTGGAACTTTTTTTTGTTTTCAATTTTTGGCATTGACTCGACTTGAGAAAAAGCTTACGAAAATTGTCAGAACTTTTAAACAATCGTCAAACTCCTTGCAATTTAATGGCATCTACAGTTTTGCGAATACAACTGATGAAGTTTTGCAAAGATACGGAATTCATACCAGATATTCGGATATTTGTGAAAAAAAGAAGAACGAGGTCTTGCTATGAATCTTAACAGTAAGTTTTATTTGTGATTTTTCGTCGAGTTGAATTGGAATTTGCTATTTATGCAGTGGAGTGTCTGCAGAGGCAGTCACAAAATCCAGAAGTGTTTCTGAAGGCGAATTATTTTGGTTTCGTACTGGACTATCATTTAAACTGGAGAAGGCACAGCACTTCTATCGTACAGGGTATTTTAGGTGCATTTGCTTGTAACACCCGGATTCAAGGGAGATGGACCCATTAATAAGTATACGGATCGGCTCAGAATCTCTGTGTGATTCGATTTGGCTATGTGCTTCTGTCTGTCTATCCGCCTGTCTGCCGTCTGTCTGTCCGTTTGTCCCTATGTACAAAGCACTTGTTCTCTGAAGAAAATTCCGTTAGTCTTAGAACTTTGCACAGGTATCTTTCTGGCCAGGAGACCAAACCTATTGAAACTTGAAAAAAAAATCGGATCATATTTGGATATAGCTGTCTTATAGACCGATCTGCTGATTTAGGGTCTTAAGCCCATAAAAGCCGCAATTATTATTCGATATCGCTGAAATTTGAAACAGTGAGTTAATTAAAGCTTCCCGTTATCCGACTTAGATATAATTCAGATCGGTATATATTCAGACATAGCTGTCATATGAACCGATGTGCCTTTTAAGGGTCTTGAGTCAATAAAAGCCGCATATATAACCCGATTTCGCTGACACAGTGAATTGTTTTAAGCCTTATGCCATCACACCTTAATATGGTACGGATCGGATCATATTAAGATATATTAAAGTCATATAGACCAATCTGCTGATTTAGAGTCTTAAGCCTATAAAAGCCTCAATTATTACTTAATTTCGCTGACATTTTAAATACTTAGTTGGTTAAAGCCTTCCGACATTCGACTCATATATGGTTTAGATTGGTCTTTATTCAGATATAGCTGTCATATAAACCGATCTGCCGATTAAGGGCTTTAAGCCAATAAAAGTTCAATTTATTACCCGATTTTGTTGGAATTTGACACATTAGGCATCCCGTCATCCGACTAGCATATGGTACAGATCAGATTATATTTAGGTACTAGCCGAACCGGGCCCGCTTCGCTGCGCCTTAACTCTCTAATATCTTTATAGGGTGGGGACACTTCGCCCTGAATGCGTATATCGAATTCATGCCATTGTAGCCTATGACGCTGAAGGCGTTTGAATCCTGGCGAGAACATTGGACAAAGCGGTGTCTTAATGTTGGCGACATTTGCGAGGCACAATGACATGTATGGTCATTTAAAAAATTTTCCGCGAAGAGGTGTCGCACTGCGGGACGCCATTCCAAATCGGCTATAAAAAAGGTCCCTTATCATTGAGTTTAAACTTGAATCGGAATGCACTCATTGATGGGTGAGAATTTGCCTCTTCTCGGTTCTTGGTGGCTACGTTCTTCCCTAGGGTAATGTTCTTATTAGGGGAGTGATGGCACCTCAGACATTTCAAGTTAAATATGGGTATCAAATTCGTGCTACCCTTCCAAATCCCTTTAATTTGACCCCCATATTGCCATGGCCGGTAAATATGAAACGTTTGGAGGGTGTTTTTGGGGCTGTGGCGGCCACCCGCACTTTGCACTGAAAATAGAGATCAAATTCGGAAATGAACTTCAGTTTAGGGGTTGCTTAAGGGCGTACCCCAAAACACTTAACTCCAAAATTGGATATCAATTTCGTTTTCTACTCTCAAATACCTATCATTTGAGTCCCATATTGTCATAATGGGTCAAAAGCGCCACCTAGACTTGAACTCAAATTTTAACGTCATATTCGCAATCTACTCCCTAATACCTTTCATTTGGTTCCCATATGGCCATGGTCGGCTAATATGCCCCTTTGGGAGAATTTGGGGGTGGGCGACCTCCTATTACTTGGACCTAATGTTTTATGCCATATTTGTAATCTACTGCCTAATAATTCTCATTTGAGTCCCATATTGGCATGAACTTCGAATATATTTGTTTAGAGGAGTTTTGGGGTTGGGGAATCCCGCTGGTTACTTGGACCCAAATTTTATTATCATATTCGTTTTCTGGTCTCCAATACCCTTGATTTGATACCCTTATTGTGCCCATCGGACCACTTTCGGATATGGGTGGCGTTTTTGGGGTAAGGGGGAGCGTCCGCCTCCACCCGATATCTAACAAGTAAAAAGGCGTTAAGTTTGGCCGGACCGAACTTTGGATACCCGCCACCTCGGGTATATATGTAAACCCTCTTTCATCAAAATTCGGTGAAAATTGCATACTTTATGTCCCATAGAAGTTATATCGAAATATGTTCCGATTTGGAGCAAATACTAATAAGTACAGTAACTACATCTAAAAATAAACCGATCTAAACCATATACGACACGGATGTCGAAAAGCCTAATATAGGTCATTGTGTCAAATTTCAGTGAAATCGCCTTATATGGGACCAAGACTTTAAATCGGTCTATATGGCAGCTATATTCCAACTGGACCGATCTGGGCCAAATTGCAGAAGTATGTCGAAGGACTTAACACGACTCACTGTCTCATATTTCAGCAACATCGGACAATAAATGCGCCTTTTATGGGCCCAAAACTTTAAATCAAGAAATCGGTCTATATGGCAGCTATATCCAAATCTGGACCGATCTGGGCCAAATTAAAGAAGGATGTCAAAGGGCTCAACACAACTCACTGTCTAAAATTTCATCAAAATCGGATAATAAAAGTGGCTTTTATGGGCCTATGACCCTAAAACGGAGGATCGGTCTATATGGCAGCTATATACAAATCTGGACCGATCTGGACCAAATTGACGAAGGATGTCGAAGAGCTTAACACAACTGGCCAGATCGTCTTAGGGTTTTACTATGATCAAGAATATATATACTTTGTGGTGTCGGAAATGACTAAATGAATATACCCCCATCCTTCGGTGGTGGGTATAAAAATTTTGACCAGAGCTTTCTTCTATGACTTTTTGAATTTTGACTTCCTAGCCTGTATACCCATAGTGGTGTAGGGTATCAAAAGGATGGCTTTGCTCGACTTTAACCCTACCTTTCTTGTTGTGATATATTGGGTTGCCCAAAAAGTAATTGCGGATTTTTTAAAAGAAAGTAAATGCATTTTTAATAAAACTTGGAATGAACTTTAATCAAATATACATTTTTACACTTTTTTTTTATAGCAATCTTAAAGTAACAGCTGATAACTGACAGAAGAAAGTATGCAATTACAAAGTCACAAGCTGTGAAAAAATTTGTCAACGCCGACTATATGAAAAATCCGCAATTACTTTTTGGGCAACCTAATTTATTAGAAGGGTCGGAGATTATTGATTATTTCAATATGTTGTTATTTACCACCTAAACAACCAAGAAGTTTGCCATGGTATATTGCTCCTTCATCTCTGAATAGTAAAATTGCTCAGGTTTTGTTTACTGTTCCTTCTATTCCGGTATAACATTTTTAGTTGTATAGTAGGTACTTTCATTTTCAGCGCTAGTTGACTTGCTGTTTTAACTTCCTCCTGCAAATCGCATTAGTAACCATTATGAATAGAGTTAACTAAATAAAGCCACAAGCGGATATTAAAATGTTTTAATTCAATTCTAGCACATATATGAGAAGTGGCTGTCACAAAAGATGTAAAACATTACAAATACTTTCTACATAAGGCGGGCAAGGCAGACATTTCGACATGTACCACGATGTCAAATTTAGTCGTAGGAGTTTTTATGGGCTTAAGCCCAAAATCGGCTGATCGATATTAGTGACAGCTATATCTAAGTATGGCCCATCCGAACGGGCCGGATATCAATGGGCGTAATAAAACACACTGCTACAAATTTCAGTGAAATCGGGTTACTATTACGCCATTTATGGACTTAAGACCCCAAACAGGCAGATCGGTCTATATATGGCAGCTCTATGTATATATGGCCCGATCTGGACCATATCAGGGGCAGATGTCAGGACAGACAAGAGCCAATATTGGCCGGTCGGTCTATATGGGAACTACATTCAAATGTGTTCCGAATGGGCGTAATAAGCCTCACTGTCGCAAGTTTCTGCGAAATATGGTAATTAAAGGTTTAAGACCTTATTTAAGGTTTCGGGTCTGGAAGGACCAAATAAACCTCTCGGTAGCAAATTTCAGCGAAATCCGATAAAAAAAGTGTATTTTACGGTCTTAACCTATTGACGATGAATGGGTGGAAAGAATAGATAGAAAAAATTCTAGCTCCAAATTTTATAAGAATACCTCTTTTCTTATAAAATTTGGATTAACGTAAAGAAGACGAATGAATGTTTTGAGAGGAGAAATTGCTTTGTAGATGGGACTTCAAAGTTAGCCACTCCAGCCCAAAGAATTTTTGTTTGTGATGTAAAGTTGAGATTATGTTACGTATATGGTATAGCTCTTCTACTAAGCCCATACGAATACCTTTTAAACCTATATTCGGCAAAAATTTTATTTAGCACATATACGAGAAGTACCCGGAATACGTCAAACCATGTAAAGTAACATTCGCTAAGCAACAGACTGTAAAATATTTTTCATCATCTTCTAACTACCGACATTTAAAACATGCACACCAGCTCTTATGCTAAGAACTGCAAAAAAACAGCAACAGAAACCAAAATCAGTTTATCTTGCTAATGCCGGCAAGCATTTTGTAAAAGTGGAAAAAATCTTTAAAATAAATCCTTTATGTTTTTCATATGTTTGCCATTGCCTTTAAGAGACCTTGGTGGTAAAGATTAAAACATAATACAATTTACCAGCAAATTTCTCAAGCAGACGTGTGGCCTGTTCCTCATGCGTTCATTAAAATTTTTAGCTTTGCTACCTATCGTCATTCTTAAAAAAAAACACACACACACACTCCATCACTATTCGAGGAGAAAAGTAGCTTTGAGGCATTTCTCTGATTAGCCAGTCTCGTAATTAGCAACCCAAAATGGGAAAAGTGGAAGCAAAAAAGTTAAAGCGATATGATTAGATATAAATTGTGCTGTCAAAGATTATTTAAGAGTTTATTTCAATTAGAAGAGGTTAGAAATGTAAATAAACTCAGCTTAAAATTATTACAAAAAAAAAATGTTATATAAAACAAGTAAAAAGGCGTTAAGTTCGGCCGGGCCGAACTTTGGATACCCACCACCTCGGGAATATACGTAAACCACCTTTCATCAAAATCCGGTGAAAATTGTATACCTTTTGTCCCATAGCAGTTATATCAAAATATGTTCCGATTTGGACCAAATACTTATAAGTACAAGTCATTGTTCAATTGTGTATAACAAAATATTGGTCTTTTAAGTAGCTTCATCTACAAATATACCGATCTGAGCTACATACGACACGGATTTTGAAAAGCTTGACATAAGTCACTGTTTAAAATTTCAGTGAAATCGGATTATAAATGAGCCTTTAATGGGGCCAAAACATTAAATCGAGATATCGGTCTATATGGCAGCTATATCCAAATCTGAAGCGATTTGGCCCAAGTTTCAGAAAAATGTCGAAGGGCCTAACTCAACTCACTGTCCCAAATTTCGGTGAAATCGGACAATAATTGCTCACTGTCCCAAATTTCGGCGACATCGGACAATAAATGCGCCTTTAATTGGCCCATAGCCGCAAATCGAGAGATCGGTCTCTATGGCAGCTATATCCAAATCTGGACCGATTTAAGCCAAATTGCTAAAATATGTCGAGGGGCTTATCCTTACTCACTGTCCCAAATTTCGGCGACATCGAACAATAATTGTGGCTTTTATGGGCGCAAGATCTTAAATCAAGAAATCGGTCTATATGGCAGCTATATTCAAATCTAGACCGATCTGTGCCATATTGTAGAAGTATGTCGAGGGGCTTAACTTAACTCACTGTCCCAAATTTCGACAACATCAGACAATAAATGCGCCTTTTATGGGCCCAAAGCCTTAAATCGAAAGATCGGTCTATTTGGCAGCTATATCCAAATCTGGACCGATCTGACCCAAATTGAGAAAGGATGTCGAAGGGCCTCACACAACTCACAGTCACAAATTTCGGCGACATTGGATAATAAATGCGCCTTTTATGGACAAAAAAAAAACTTAAATCGAGAAATTGGTCTATATGGCAGCTATATCCAAATCAGGACCAAATTGCAAAAATTAGTCGAAGGGCCTAACTTTACTCACTGTCCCAAATTTCAACCAAATCGGATAATAAATGTGGCTGTTATGGGCCTAAGACCCTAAATCGGAGGATCGGTCTATGTGGCAGCTATACCCGAATCTTGATCGATCTGGGCCAAATTTGAAAAAAAGATGTCGAAGTTTCTAACACAACTCACTATCCCATATTTCAGCAAAATCGGATAATAAATGTGGATTTTATGGGCCTAAGACCCTAAATCGGCGGATCGGTCTATTTGGCAGCTATATCGAAATCTGGACTGATCTGGGCCAAATTGAAGAAATACGTCGATGGGCCTAACACGACTCACTGTCCCAAATTTCAGCGAAATCGGATAATAAATGTGGCTTTTATGGGCCTAAGACCCTAAATCGGCGGATCGGTCTATATGGGGGCTGAATCGGACTATATCTTGATATAGCCCCCATATAGGCAGTAAACGACCCAAACAATCAACTAAGTGATGAAGATATATAAAATAACAACAATGTATCAACCGAACGAAGACACACGTATTGGCAAACACTTACTGTGTGTGTCCCTTGTGCCCGCGGGCAAAAAAAAATTATGTGCAGTTGTGTGTGGTTGCTCGTCTATGAATTAAGTTCAAATACTGTACAAGGTTGCGTATACATTAGAAATATACCAAATTTTTGTACATTATACGCCCGGTGGAACATTAGTCTCGAACCATTTGTCATCCAATTTGTATTAGCTTTGTCTATAAGGTAGAACCTTATACCCACCACCATGGGATAGGGGTATACTTATCTAGTCATTCCGTTTGTAACACCTCGAAATATTGATCTAGGACTCCATAAACTATATATATTCTTGATCGTGCCGACATTCATCAGTCGATCTAGCCACATCCGTCCATCCGTCTGTCGAAATCACGATAGCGGTCGAACGCTTAAAATTGGCCACTTGAAATTTTGCACAGATACATAGTATTGATGTAGGTCATTGGGGTTTGTAAAAGGGATATATCGGTTCAGATTTGTATATAGTTCCCATATAAACCAATCTCCCGATTTGACTTCTTGAGCCCCTGGAAGCTGCAATTTTTGTTCGATTTGGCTGAAATTTTTTGTTTTTTGTTGTAACTTCCAACAACTGTGCTAAGTACAGTATAAATAGGTCAAGAACCTCATATAGGTCCCATACTTACCGATCTCGATCGATTTGACTTCTTGAGCCCTAAGAAGCCTCAATTTTCACCCGATGGCTGAAATTTTTCCCAAAGTATTTTCTTGTGAAAAACCGATAAAAACCGATATCCCGATTTGACTTCTTGAGCCCTTACAATCTGCGATTTTTATCCGATTTGGCTGAAGTTTTGAATATAATGTTCTGTTATGACTCCCAACAACTGGGCCAAGTTCGGTTTAAATATGTCAAGATCATGATATAGCTCCCATTTAACCGTTCTCCCGATTTGACTTCTCCCTTACAAACCGCGAGCTTTATCCGATTTGACTGAAATTTCAAACGTAGTGTTCAGCTACGACTCTCAACAACTGGTCTCAACAAATCGGTCTATAACCAGATAAAGCTCCTATACTTTAGAAGAATCCATGGTGGTGGGTTCCCAAGATTCGGCACGGCCGAACTTAGCACGCTTTTACGTGTCATTTGTAATCCTTCCACCATAGGATGGGGGAAGGAATAAAGCTATGTTCTTGAAATTTTGTAGGGATACTTCGTATTAGTGCAGGTCAGTTGGCATTGTTAAACATTGTTAAAAGGCTATATCGGTCCATGCTTTGATATAGCTGCCATATAATCCGATCTCGGATCTTAACTTTTTGAGCCTCTTGAGGGCTCAATTCTCATCCTTTTTTGAAATTTTGCATGAAATGTTCTGTTTTAACTTCCAAAACTGTGGAGTGGCCCAAATCGGTTCATAGTCTGATATAGCTCCAATATAATCCGATCTCCCGATTTGATTTCTGAGCCCTTACAAGCCGCAATGTTTGTCCAATTTGGCTGAAATTTTGCACAATGACTTCCACCTTGGCCTGCAACAGCCAAACCAAGTATGGCCCCAAATAGGTTCATAACTTGGTATGCCTCTAATAGCAAGGCAATTTTTTATCGATTATCCTTTGTTTACCTATAAATAGATACTGGGCAAAGAAATTAACATCAATAGTGCAGGGTATATAAGATTCGGTCCTTCCGATCTAAGCACGCTTTTATTTTTATTTCTAACCACGGTATGTGCAAACGTCGCACTCTCAGGTCCCGCACTATGTTGAAGTCCACATTTTAAGCTTTTGGTTCAAGTGTATACCCAATGATTATTGACTGCATGAAGCAACAGCAAGAGCCGTAACCGTTGTCTGGTGTTCGAAGCCGTTAATACAACTTCAAAAAGATGCTCTGATTCATGTGTATACCTTGGGAGTAGTATAATTGTGTAGACAGAAAATCCACCATTACACAAATACATGTATTGTGAAAGGAACAGCTAGAGGACAGGGTTGTCGAGCGTGGGTAATGTGGTATTTATTTCGTAGGAGTGTTTTCCCAATATACCAACATACGGCCCTTGAAGCCTTCACACCTAATATGGCCGATGCGTTATTTTAACCAAATGACGAAACGCGTAATTGGTGTGTATGGTGATCTCTGGATTTCTTTTTCCACTGCAAAAGAAAACCTCAACCACTGAGCTCGTCTCGAAAGAGAAACAAACGAAATTAGTTTAAGTTCAGCTAATTTCCTTCCTTATGGCATGAAATTTGATATTTTGGAATCAAACAATTTTTAGGGACAGTCCTAGTAGTATTTTGTCACTCGAATTCGCTTGCCATAATTTGTATTCCATACACTATTTAAAAATGTCTCAAACGAACAAAATGTCCACCCGAATGCTTTGCGATTGGATCATTCGGAATCAGGCGCTCGATATCAGTATGAAATACACAGAAACCACTAAAGGTTCCAATTTCGGGCATTCAAACCATGTAAATCCTTGTTGTACATCAATCTTCATTATGGTGTTTGTGGCCTGATGACTGCCATTGAGAATACACACTGCTGCTCCAAGTAATTTAAAAATTTTTGAATTTCAATGGAAACCCAACAAAAATAAGGAAAGTAAAAAAAAATTAAATTGCCACCAGCTTTTAAAAGCAGTCTTACACTTAATTAAATACTCTAATCAAATGGAAAACTTAGGGTGGTGTGGAAGAAAGAGAAGCTAGGGCTATTCAAATGGTATTTGAAATAATTCCTCGGACCATAGAACGGCCAAGGTCTATCTAAGTCACTATCTCGATTAATCACAGACATAAAAGTAACGTGAACCATTGTCATAAGGTTCAGGGATCCGAAGTCAGTGCTTTGTCCTAAGCCTGACTTTGGATGGTACGTGATGGATTATTCTAAATATTCCATCACCCACTTTGACCACACTCTCGTCAAAGCCAAGGCATTTCTTGCCGACATGTTGTCCACATAAGTTTCTGAGCTTCTCTTACATGGATTTCCGTTCCGATGTCAGCCTGAAAGACCACAACAGGTGCGGCAATCTCAGCGACACATCGGAGTAGACCCCCATCCTATCCCTGACACCATCTTGGAGCCATAAATGAAGACTGAGGTCTCCTTATCCTCAAACACAGCATCCGTCTGCCAATCCCTTCTTTCTGTAAAGCGTGTGGATATCAACGCTCCTCTGATTCCGATGCAGACCAGTCTTTAAATCTTCTTGAACTAAGTGGTCCAGTCGTTCTATTGACATCATTCCACTTAAGCATCACCAGCTCTATGTCATTAATCTAGATTTTATTCCAAATTTTCCTCCAGGTACTTCGAACTCACTGACCTTGAGCTCTGTCATACTGTAAATTCTTTACCAGGAATTCATTTACAGAGAAACGGCACAGACCTCCATATGAAAGACAGCACTCTTGCCTGACAGTCTCAGCTAGAGCGTATGGCTCCTAGTCCTTCTTTCAAGAAAGCAAATCCTTAAGATTTTACCTTGCATCAGTTTCGGTGTCACGTAGTTTAAGACCTTCCACAGTGGCAACATTTCTGCGAACTGCGAAATGTTGCCACTGCCTTCCTTCTTCAACATGGCGAGCTGCCTTAACGTTGTTGTTGCAACAAGTGAGGTCCGATTTGTGTGGTGTTCATCGTTGTCATAAGAAGCTTAGCTGGGAGCTATCGAACGATAGGATAAGGCGAGCAATTGGCGCCTTTAAATAATCAATGGCCATCATGTTCCCACGGCGATCGGTCCTATGGACCGGAACGGGCTTGCTCAGCTATAGCAGTTTGATGAGGATAGCTGCCTCACCATATTTAGCATCGATTTTCCCACCTGCCTGTGGTGTGAATTTTAACGATTCCATGGTTTCTACGCAAGTCAAGCCTTTAGACGTTTTTGAACACTCTGGTATAGCCTTCAGCCATAGCCTCGTGACCGAGAACAAAAAACTCGCCCGGCAGATTCCTTGACATCAATCTTTAAGCTATCCATAAAGATCAATGTTTCATAGTTCTCAAACACGGTGTTGTCTCCCAAGCCCCCTTTTCGAAAAGCGAATGCGGGAGGTCTTAAGTCGTATCTGTCTTGGTGCCAGGTCTTTTGAGACATTCGCCAGTCTACTGACGGCTGTCTTGCTCCAGCAGGCCGAGTTTCCGCAGAGAGAAGCTTTAAAGCAAGCTTCCGAACAAAGGCCTTAAAATTCTGTGTGAGAGCTACCGTGGTTCATTGGTTAGCATGCTCGCTTATCGCACCTTATCGCCCGGGTTCAAATCCCGCCGGCGAGAACACGTGCATTGGTTATCCTCTCACCAAATACTGGCATCATAAGAGAGAATTTCAGCCATGTACATCTTCTCAACAAAGAGGTGTCACTTTTCAGCGATAAGCCGTTCGAACTCGGCACAACACAGGAGGTCCCCTTATCATTGAGCTCAACTCTGAATGGGGCAGCACTCAATTGATTATGTGAGAAGTTTCCCTCTGATTTGTTCCGTAAGGGAATGTTTGGGAAACACCACAGCATATTGTACTTTCCAATTTGCCTGCTTTGGGGATCGCAGGTCTTAGACCCTGATCAAGGGGTGACGGGAACGAGGCAGCTGGCAAGGTTTGGATGACAGATGGATTTTCCGAGTGCCACGGCCTTGGAATTGGAGGCCACCGTAGCGCAGAGGTAAGCATGTCCACCTTTGACGCTGAACGCCTGGGTTCGAATCCAGGCGAGATCATCAGAAAAAAATTTTCAGCGGTGGTTTTCTCCTCCTAATGCTGGCAACATTTGTGCGGTACTATGCCATTCTTCTTCTCTCCAAAGAGGTGTCGCACTCCATCACGCCTTTTGGACTCGGCTATAAAAAGGAGGCCCCTTATCATTGACCTTAAACTTGAATCGGGCTGTACTCATTGATATGTGAGAAGTTGGCCCCTGTTCTTCCATGGGCAAAATTTGCAATTTTACGGCGTTGGCGAAATCCCCTTTGTGGTGGCTGTTTGGTATGGTGGATGCCTACCACGGCGATGAGCAGATTTGGTGGGGACTGGCGCCTGAGGCTGCTGGGTGGCCCTGTGGCCGAGGTTTTCTTGAATGAGGACGTCAATTGTTCTTGAGCATGGGAAGAGTGACCTTGGAATTTTGGTGGGAGTCCTGACCAGCAGGATCTGCGTAGATGAAGAGGAGTCTCATTACTAAGCTCTCTAAAGTCGTTCTACCCCTAGTCATTCTGGACTGTAAGGGCTCGGCATGGCTGACAGGTCGGTTTTCTAGTCAGGGAGCCTTTTTATACCCACCACCGAAAGAACTTTGCACAAATTCTTTTTTTGTCCATCAGCAAGTTAAGTTCGAAGATGGGCTAAATCCGACTATATCTTGATTTAGCCCCTATATAGACCGATCCGCCGATTTAGGGTCTTAGGCCCATAAAAACCACATTTATTATCCGATGTCGCCTAAATTTGGGACAGAGAGTTGTGTTAGGCCACTCGATATCCTTCGTCATTTTGACTCCGATCGGTCCAGATTTGGATATAACTGCCATATAGACCAATCCTCCGATTTAGGATCTAAGGCCCTCAAAAGCCACATTTATTATCCGATGTCGCCGAAATTTGGGACAGTGAGTTGTGTTAGACCACTCGACATCCTTCGTCAATTTGACTCAGATCGGTGCAGATATGGATATAGCTGCCATATAGACCGATCTGCCGATTTGGGGTCTAAGACCCACAAAAGCCACATTTATTACCCAATTTTGCTGAAATTTTAGACAGTGAGTTGTGTTAGGCCCTTCAACATCCTACATCAATTTGGCCTAGATCGCTCCAGATTTTGATATAACTGCCATATAGACCGATCTCTCGGTTTTAGGTTTTGGGGCCATAAAAGGCGCATATATTGTCCGAAATCGCTGAAATTTGGGACAGCGAGTTTTGTTGGGCTCTTCGACGTCCTTCCTCAATTTGGCCCAGATTGGTAAAGATTTGACTATAGCTGCCATATAGACCGATCTCTCGTTTTAAGGTTTTGGGCCCACAAAAGGCGTATTTATTGTCCGATTTCGCTGAAATTTGGGACAGTGCGTTGTGTTAGGCCCTTCGAAATTTTTCTGCAACTTAACTAAAATCGGTCCAGATTTAGATATAGCTGCCATGTAAACCGATATCGCGATTTAAAGCCTTGGCCCCTTAAAAGGCGCGTTTATAATCCGATTTCACTGAAATTTGACACAGTGACTTATATTAGGCTTTTCGACATCCGTGTCGTATATGGTTCAGATCGGTTTATTTTTCGATATAGCTTTAAAATTATTTTGTTATACACAATTGAACAAAAACTTATACTTGTTAGTATTGGTCCAAATTGGAACATATTTCGATATAACTGCTATGGGACATAACGTATGCAATTTTCACCGGATTTTGATGAAAGGTGGTTTACATATATACCCAAGGTTGTGGGTATCTAAAGTTCGGCCCGGACGAACTTAACGCCTTTTTACTTGTTTTTTTTTCATTCCACCCTAATATAAGTACAAATATAATTGAAACTTGTGCTATACACTCTGATACATGATATATTCATTCCACCCTAATATAAGTACAAATATAATTGAAACTTGTGCTATACACTCTGATACATGATGTTGGTACGTGAGCCTCATTTTCTGACTACCATTTGCAATTAGAAGCAGACTTAATTGCTTAAGTAATGGTAACCGACACACTCTCACCCATACAACACAACCATAGTACACTTTAACGAGCATACAGTGACATTTTCGCATACGTGGAAACACATGAAAGAAAAAAATAAATGAGTACTCCATCGTCCAAAAGAAGGCCTTAACTAGTAGTACAAGATCGCTGTTCACACAATTCAAAATACCAAAGGCATACACACGCACATATACAGCACACAAAATACCGGAAACCGGAAGTTGTTTATTACTCTTCTAGCAAAAAATATTGGCATTGAACAGACATTAGAGGGAAGAAGGCAAAAACCGTATAAATGAATGAATGAACGAACGATTGAATAGAGAGCCAGCGTACGGACACATGCTGGCGAAGAGAAACGTTAAATGCGTTTAAGAAGATCTATGGTTATTTGTTAAATTGCCAAGTTCACTATATTTTCATTGAGCGTTTTATTGTTTTTTAAATGAAATAAATTTATGTGGGAAAAATAGATTTCTATTGTCGTTGTCGTTGTCGTCGTCTATGTTGCCAATCCAAATCGTGGTTGCCTATTTGTATTAATTTTTTTGCTTTATTTCTCCAACAACGTTCAGCATTTCATGACTTTGGTCTCTTTAAAGCCATGCACCAATGCTGATGGTGCTTGGTAGCAGATGGTGGTTTTAAGGGGCGAAAATTACGCCCGAAGCAATAAACATAAATAACATTTATTGGCAGTAGAAAGATGAATAGGTGTAAATACATGTACTCGAATTGTGTTTCAATTGTGTGCGTGTGTGATTGTAAGTGTGCTGACACTTGTGTGGAAAACATTAAGAGATATGTTTCTTAATATGGCTTTTATAGAGGAAGTATTAGCGCCTATTATGTGGCATTTTACTTGACTATCAAAGACATGTGGAGTTAAGCTTTAAATGGATCTAGAGAGCTGACTAGCATTAATGCTTTGATTGAAAGTTGGTTGGGAAAAAATTCAGGATATGTTTTCCGTATTTTTCAAGGTCTCTTAGAAAACAGCTATTAAAGGTACAGAATTTATAATACCCACCACCGAAGGATGGGGGTATATTCACTTTGTCATTCCGTTTGCAACACATCGAAATATCCATTTCCGACCCTATAAAGTATATATATCTGATCAGGGTAAAAATCAAAGACGATCTAGGCATGTCCGTCTGCCTGTTGAAATCACGCTACAGTCTTTAAAAAAAGAGATATTGAGCTGAAATTTTGCACAGATTCATTCTTTGTTCATAAGCATATTAAGATCGAAGATGGGCTATATCGGACTATATCTTCATATAGCCCCCATAACGACCGATCGCCGATTTTGGGTTTTAGGCCCATAAAAGCCACATTTATTACCCGATTTTGCTGAAATTTGGGACAGTAAGTTGCGTTAGGCCCTTCGACATCCTTCGTCTACTTGGCTCAGATCGGTTCAGATTTGGATATAGCTGCCATATAGACCGATCCTCCGATTAAGGATCTAAGGCCCATAAAAGCCACATTTATTATCCGATTTTGCTGAAATTTGGGACAGTGAGTTATATTAAGCCCCTCGACATCCCTCGTCAATTTAGTCTAGATCGGTTCAGCTTTCGATATAGCTGCCATATAGACCGATCCTCCGATTTAAGGTCTTATTCTCATAAAAGCCACATATATTATCCGATTTTGCTGAAATTTGGGACAGTGAGTTGTGTTAGGCCCCTCGACATCCTTCGGTAATTTGGCCCAGATCAGTCCAGATTTGGATATAGCTGCCATATAGACCGATCTCTCGATTAAAGGTTTTGGCCCATAAAAGGCGCATTTATTGTCCGATGTGGCCGAAATTGGGGACAGTGGGTTAAATTAAGCCCCTCGACTTACTTCTGCAATATGGCACAGATCGGTTCAGATTTGGATATAGCTGCCATATAGCCCGATCTCTCGATCTAAGGTTTTGGGGTCATAAAGGCGCGTTTATTGTCCGATGACGCCGAAATTTGGGACGGTGAGTTGTGTTAGGCCCTTCGATATCCTTTTTAAATGTGATCCAGATCCGTCCAGATCTGCCACATAGACCGATATCCCGATTTATAGTCTTGGTCCCATAAAGTCGCATTTATTATCCGATTTCACTTAGATTTTACACAGTGACTTATGCTAAGCATTTCGACATCCGTTTAGTACATTTTTCAAATCGGTTTAATTTTAGATATAGCTACTAGAAAGACCAAAATTTTGTTATACGCAATTGCAAAATGACTTGTACTTATAAGTATTTGGTCCAAATCGGAACATATTTCGATATAGCAGCTATGGGGCATAAGGTATTCATTTTTCACCGGATTTTGACGAAAGGTGTTTTACATATATACCCGAGGTGGTGGGTATCCAAAGTTCGGCCCGGCCGAACTTAACGCCTTTTTGCTTGTTTGTATTGGTTATCTACTTTCAAAATCATATTTCAAAGCTACCACTTGGGATATCACATTTTTTAAGATACGCAGGTCCTCCTGTGTCTATCCCAATTTAAAGGTAAAAAGTGTACTTTCGTACCAAAGACCCTGTATTGCTGTCCTATTCTATCCTGACCGGCCTTCATTTATTATTTTTAATTATTTTTTTTTTTTTTTGGGTTGGATTGAAGGAGGACGAATTACCTCTGACCTGTCCTTTCATTTGAATACTCTATATTCTCGGTCGTCCTACACGACAGTTTGGTGTTGGGTTGATTGGGAGCAGAGGGTCGGTTCTCCCGACTCTAAGACCCAATTTATTTGAGTCCTTTAATGTTGACATCTAAATGTCCGGCTGAACTGCAGGACGGCTGGACGTGACCCAGAATCTTGAATCCTTATATCAACATTAGATTGGAACTATACTAACATAGACCTTTCTTTTGATTCACATATTATCCCACTCGAACTACAGTCCTATTGAAAGGTATTTAGTGGGTGGGCCGGTTCCAGACTCCATACCAAATATATCTACCAGATTCGTAGTCAACTGCTAAAGACCTTTCATTTGATACCCATTTTGTGACGTTGGACATTCATGCTCGTTTAAGGGGTTTTGGGGTTGGGGAGGCCCCGTAGATACCTTGGACCGAATTCTTAACCTCTAAACGCCTTTTATATGATATCCATATTGTCCCAATTGGTGAATAAGCCCTGCTGGGAGGTTTTGGGGATTGGGAAGGCGCTTCAGATACCAAGGAATAAATTTTTACATCAGATTCTTACTCTACCTTTAAATACCTTTCGTTTGATATCCATATTGTCCCAATTGGTAAATATGATCTGTTGAGACGTTTTGGGGCGTAGGGAGGCCCCTTAGACACCAAGGTATAATTTTTTACATCAGATTTGTACTCTGCTTTTAAAAACCTTTGATTTGATACCCATATTGCCCAATGCGGTGAAAGTGTCCATTTGGGGGGTTTTTGGGGGTGGGGAACCCCCGAACACTTTAGGCGAAATTCGTATACCAAGTTCGTACTCTACTCTTAAATACCTTTCGTTTGATACCAATATAGTGCCAATCGGTAAACATGTCCCTGCGGGGAGGTTTTGGGGGATGGGGAGGACCCTCAGATACCAATGAATACATTTTTCTGTTTGATTTGTACTCTACTTTTAAAAACCTTTGATTTGATACCCATATTGTCCACAGCGGTGAAAGAGTCCTCTTGGGGGATTTTTTGGGGGTGGGTGACTCCTCTTTAATACCTTTTATTTGATACCCATATTGTCCCAATCGGTAAACATGTCCGTCCGGGTGGCTTTTGGGATGGGGCCCCTAGCTTATTTGACCCCAAAATTTTAAACCATTTTCGTGTTTTTGTGGGGTTCCATAAGGGTTCCAAATCAAAGAAGAATGTCGAAGGGCTTAACCTTACTCACTGTCCCAAATTTCGGCGACATCGGACAATAAATGCACCTTTTATGGGCCCAAAATCTTCAATCGAGAGATTGGTCTATATGGCAGCTATATTCAAATCTTTACCGATCTGAGCCAAATTGAAGAAGAATGTCGAAGGGCCTAACAGAACTCACTGTCCCAAATTTCGTCGACACCGGACAATAAATGCGCTTTTTATGGGCCTAAAACCTTAAATGGAGAGATCGGTCTATATGACAGCTTTATCTAAATCTGGACCGATCTGTGCCATATTGCAGAAGTATGTCGACTATATTTAGATATAGCTGCCATATAGACCGATCTGCCGATAAAGGGACTGAAGCCCATAAAACCTTTTTTTATTACCCGATTTCGCTGAAATTTTAAACAGTGAGTTTTTCTGAGCCTCACGATATCCGGCTTTAAAATGGTTCAAATCGGTTTGTAATTGGATATATCTGCCAAAAAGACCAATATTTTGTTCTATAAAATTGAATAATGACATATTGGTTTGCCCAAAAAGTAATTGCGGATTTTTTAAAAGAAAGTAAATGCATTTTTAATAAGACTTAGAATGAACTTTAATTAAATATACTTTTTTTACACTTTTTTCTAAAGCAAGCTAAAAGTAACAGCTGATAACTGACAGAAGAAAGAATGCAATTACAGAGTCACAAACTGTGAAAAATTTTGTCAACTCCGACTATATGAAAAATCCGCAATAACTTTTTAGGCAACCCAATATTTATTAGACCACTCAATATCCGTACCGTATTTGGGTGCTTAAGTTCTTCAATTTTCGCCTGATTGTGACGAAATGGGATTTGCATATATAGCCGAGGTGGTGGTTATCCAAAGTTCGGCGCTGCCGAACTTAATACCTTTTACTTGCCTTGTCCTCTCACGATCCGGATCACTCCATAGGATTTTCGCCGTCCTACCGACTGTTTCGCTGTTCCACAGTATTACATGCGCCTTCATGCCCCTACATGCCTCTGCATTAACCGCATTTGTTTTCAAAAAATTTACCCTTCACCCTTGTGAACTATACCCTCCCATTACCATTCTGTATTACTTAGATATAACTCTCTAGCTAAAGACAATTGCAATTATCCTTTGACATACATTCGCAGTATAACCACATTGAAATTTGTAGGTGCCAAAGTATCACACAAAGTCACTTATCTTAACTTTGAACATAACCACTAAGTCTTGTTCGTAGTGTTGCCTTCTGAAAGGCATTCTCCTCCGCATTCTCCCTTACACAAAACGAGAAGGATTTAAACATTAAACTCTATTTCATGTCAATCATGATATCCGTATTAGAAAATCCCGTGTTATTGCAGCTGATTAGAATCGTGTGTCATGACTTCATTCATATCATAGAGCAAAGCCAAAGTATTGCAGGACCTATGGCATTTGAAGGCGTCATTGTGCTGTGTGTGTGTTGAAGAAGCTGCTGCAGCAGCAGCAGCATCATATGCTGGGACCACCTACTGCCGCACAGCCGCAACAAATGTGTACTTTGCATTGTGGCATCTTTCGTGTGGCTGAATTAAGATGCTGCTGTTGCATTAACAATGTAGGAATCAAGTCAACAACAACAACAACAATGTAGACGATTCACACAATTGCTAAACACCGTCTCACCCTAGGAATGTAGCCTACATCTGAATTTAACTAGGTGTGCATGTGTGCATGCATATCGCAGATACAAATGTAAGACGTGCTAATGATGTGCCAAATGTATGTGAGTGTGCTCATATGTTGTGCCGCTTATGCAAATATACGTACTGTGATGCAAGCAAATGCGCCGTTAAGGGACCCTCAACAATAGAAACAACATCAATGGCAACATTAGCAGACACCGCCACCAATTGAAGCATACGAATATCATGTCAACATGTCGGGTCAGATGAGAGAAATGGGAAGTAGAACTTTGCGTTCAGTATAGATTCTTGGCAAATCATAAGTGACAATTCTAAATTCTAAGCTGGTTTATTTTTAGATATATTGGTTGCCCAAAAAGTAATTGCGGATTTTTTAAAAGAATTTTAATAAAACTTAGAATGTATTTTAATCAAATATACTTTTTTTACACTTTTTTTCTAAAGCAAGCTAAAAGTAGCAGCTGATAACTGACAGAAGAAAGAATGCAATTACAGAGTCACAAGCTGTGAAAAAATTTGTCAACGCCGACTATATGAAAAATCCGCAATTACTTTTTGGGCAACCCAATAGCTACTACAATAAAAATGTTTTTTTCTGATGGTCTCGCCAGGATTTGAACCCAGGCGTTCAGCGTCATAAGCGGACATGCTAACCTCTGCGCTACGGTGGCCTCCGGACAAAATGGGATTCAAATGATAAAAGATAGGTCCAAGCACCCGGGGGGGCCGCCCCAGCCCCAAAACCCTTAAAAAAGAGGTCTATTTGATGATCATGACAATATGGGACTCAACTGAATGGTATTTGGGAGTAGATTACGAATACGGTCAGGAACTAGAAATAAGCTTTATAATTTATTGATAGCGGAGGGCGGGCGGACCCTCCACCGTTACCCCAAAAATACCACCCAAAATCAAAAGTGGACCAATAAGGACAATATGAATATCAAATGAAAAGTATGCGGGTGTCCAAAACGAATCTGATATACAAATTCATGTCAAAGTATAGAAGGTCACCACACCCCACAAAAACGCCCCAAATGGGCACATTAGCCAATCATGGTTATACGGGACTCGGTTTGTTTGTTCCGTATAGACTGAAAAACGGCAGAACCGATTTTTTCGAAATTTTCGCATACTGTGTAGGATGGTCTGGAAGGAGACATAGGCTACACAATTTTACGGTATCTCGGAAGGGGGACGGACCCTCCCCCTTATGCCAACAACACAACACAAAATCAAAAGAAGACCGATTGGGACAATATAGGTATCAAATGAAAGGTATAGGAGAGTAGAATACGAATATGATATTAAAATTTGAGTATAAGTACCCATCGGGCCGCCCCAACTCAGAAACTCCCCCAAACAGACATATTGGACGTTCATTTCAATATGAGGCTCAAATGAAAGGTATTCGGGAGTAGATTTCGAATTTGGCATTCAAAATCAGATCGAAGTATAAGGTGTCACGTCACCCCTCTAAACGTCATTAGACCCATTATGACTATATAAAACTTGACAAAACCGATTTTTTCAAAATTTTCATAGATTGTGTACATTTATCTGGAAGGATATATAAGCTATATAATTTTTAGATATCGGGTGGAGGCGGACCCTCCCCCTAACCCCAAAAACGCCACCCATATCCGAAAAGGATTCAAATGAAAGGTATTGGAGCCCAGAAAACAAATATGGGTCCAGCGGGCCCCCTCCCCCAACCCCAAAACTCCTCTAAACAGATATATTCGAAGTCAGGTCAATATGGGACTCAAATGAAAAGTATTAGGCAGTAGATTACAAATATGGCATAAAACATTAGATCCATGTAATGGAAGGTTGCCCACTCCCAAATACCCCCAAATGGGCATATTAGCCAACCATGGCGATATAGGACTTAAATGAAATTTATTAGGGAGGAGATTACGAATATGACATTTTGTTCAAATCAAGTCTAGGTGGCGCTTCTCCACCTAAAGTTACGTCAAATGGGTTATTTCACCCATTATGACAATATGGGACTCAAATGAAAGTAGGAAACGAATTTGATACCCAATTTTGAAGCCAAGTGTTTTGGGGTACGCCCTTAAATACCCCCAAAATTAAAATTCATTTCCGTTGGGAATAAAAAAAGAATTTGATATCTATTTTCATTAAAAATTGCCGGTGGACGCCCCAGCCCCAAAACACGCTCCAAACGGTTCATATTTACCGGCCATGTCAATTTGGGGCTCAAATTAAAGGGATTTGGAAGTGTAGTACGAATTTGATATCCATAAGAGTCGAAATTTCTGGGGTTTCATTCCTCCCCTAATGAGAACATTACCCTAAGGAAGAACATTACCATCAGGAGCCGAGAAGGGGCAAATTCCCACACATCAATGAGTGTTTTCCGATTCAAATTTAAACTCAATGATAAGGGACCTTTTTTTATAGCCGAGTCCGAACGGCGTCCCGCAGTGCGACACCTCTTTGGGGAAAATTTTTCAAAATGAACATGCATGGCATTTTACTTCGCAAATGTCGCCAACATTAAGAGGGGATAAACACCGGTTGGTTCGATGTTTTCGCCAGGATTCGAACGCGTTCAGAGTCATAGGCTACAATGGCACGAATTCGATATCCGCATGCAGGGCGAAGTGTCCCCAGCCTAAAAAGATATCAGAGAGTTAAATAAGGCGCAACGGAACGGGCCGGTTCGGCTAGTATATAATATATTGAACCTGCTGGGAATGACAATAGTTGGAAATTATTAATAAATCCGGTCAGCTTTTCTTTGAGCCATTGTCAGATTTTGTGGAATACACCGACAACAAACCTTCTTTACCGCAAGGTCTTCATGTAATTTCGAATATATGGTGGTGGAAGAAATGTTCAAGGATACCTCTATCTCACGGCGTGCCATCTGACGCTCTTGCATTAATAGTTCACGCACGGCGACAATATTTTCTGCTGTAACGGCCGTAAACAACACAAATGATGGTCGTACATCACAACGTTCAAGGTACGATTACGCCAGAAAAACTTGAAAATGTCACATTGAAGCTGGAAAACCTTAATACTGCCTAAGTCAGAAACTTATGTAGCAGCCCTCGTATAATTAATATATAGACCTATTACCTTATTAAGGTTTTGGGTCCTTGAATGGTCACATTGAAGCTGGAAAACCTTAATATTGCCCAAGTCAGAAACTTATGTAACAACCCTCGTATAATTAATATATAGACCAATTACCTGATTAAGGTTTTGGGTCCTTGAATGGTCACATTGAAGCTGGAAAACCTTAATATTGCCCAAGTCAGAAACTTATGTAACAACCCTCGTATAATTAATATATAGACCAATTACCTGATTAAGGTTTTGGGTCCTTGAATGGTCACATTGAAGCTGGAAAACCTTAATACTGCCTAAGTCAGAAACTTATGTAACAACCCTCGTATAATTAATATATAGACCAATTACCTGCTTAAAGTTTTGGGTCCTTGAATGGTCACATTGAAGCTGGAAAACCTTAATACTGCCTAAGTCAGAAACTTATGTAGCAGCCCTCGTATAATTAATATATAGACCAATTACCTGATTAAGGTTTTGGGTTCTGGAATGGCCACATTGAAGCTGGAAAACCTTAATACTGCCTAATTCAGAAACGTATGTAGCCGCCCTCGTATAATTAATATATAGACCAATTACCTGATTAAGGTTTTGGGTTTTTGAATGGTCACATTGAAGCTGGAAAACATTAATACTGCCTAAGTCGGAAACTTATGTAGCAGCCCTCGTATAATTAATATATAGACCAATTACCTGATTAAGGTTTCGGGTCTTTGAATGGTGCATTTTTCAATGGATTTTAACGCAATTTTGTAGTTTAAACATGTATAAGCCTTTTTACTCATTATTTATTCCTACAAAAAGGTCATTTTATTAATCAAACACCATAAAGATTGGCATGACCTATGCATTACTACTGTCTGGTCATAATAAATACAATGCAATTAATATTCAGATACTTTAACAGAAAACAGAAAAAAAAAACACTGTCAACGCATTAATAAACTGGAATAATAATTCTCGAGTATATTTCATTGGCAGACATGTTGTGAATACGCTGACTCTTGAAAGTGACAGTGATGGTTGGTCCTTTCATGAAAATGGGGTTAATGTCATGTAAGCATTACATTCGTTTCACCATCATCCTCCCTCCTGTGTACGCTCTGAAGGCATCCATCAAATTGAGAACGCCGTCTCCATAGTTAAGAAATGCCAGAAGAACGAAGGATGGACAAAGAGAATCCTCTTGAAATTAATTACCACATAAAGCATACAATTATTAGTTAATTATTTTCCCACATACATGCATAATTAAATAGTTGTGTAAACACACACATTGATTATGTGATGCGTGTGTGTGTGTGCGCCTTTGCTCCTTGAGAATGTCCGGTGGATATTAATCTCTAATGGACAATAGTGTGCTGGAGGATAGTCCTTTCAGGGGGTGGGGGTTAAACTCCGTTTAATGTTAATGGGCCAGACTCTTGGGACATGTTAAAACAAGGACATGTCCACCTAGCAGGCATCACATCACCACTAGAGATGACAAAGAGCTTTGAATTATTGAAAGGACTAACAAGCATAGTGCCTGCGAAGACAAAAGATTTTAGTTGTTTAGCCTCGGTAAATTAAATTCCTGCAAAAAGTTAATAACGGCTTCTTTCTTTGTTCTATGTTTAAATCGATAGTCAACTAGTCCTGGTGTTTGCGGTAGGCAATAGCAGATCAAGGTTTTCCAGATGCAAATTTCCACTAATGCCGTAAAAACATTTTTCCTTCACATAACCTTCAGCGGTAGCTCCTTCACGCACACGTTTGTTTAGATTCTAACATACCAGCAACACTTTTCAAGGAAATTTCGTTTCCGTTACTCCTGCACAATGATTGTTGGCTCTTGTTGCTAATGAAGGCATCTTGAAATCAATGCATTTTCCATCGAACAAAATCACGTACTTCAGAGAAAAACATATGCTCTCCTTGAAAGTGCATACTCCGTATGTTCAACAATTCATGCTTGATATGTGCCAAAGAAAATGTGTGCCCAAGTGTAATATGACTTTGAATGTGCGTGTGTGTGTGTGTGTGTTTGTATGCTGAGTGTGTTGGTTGAGATGCACGCGTACTGAGGCCAAACGAAGGAGGAATTTGCACAAAACTTTGCCAAACTCGATTGCAAGGCGATGTGATTATGAGCTGTGGGGAAAACTAAGTTCAATACATGTTGTGCCAGCAGAAGTTAAAAATTAATTTTGTATTTGTACTGGAAGAGCTTTTAGCGCTTTTCAGCAGAAACAAGTAAAAGCATGTAAAGTTAGGCTGGGCCGAAATTTGTATGCTCTACAACATGGTTCACACTTGCCAATTGCTTGACTTGAATGGTTTCTCCGTATAGAAAGAGACAAAAGAAGTAAATATTTGTTAAATTTGAAGGCCAACACTATGACGATGAAGGACTGGGTTCGAATCCTGGCCAGAACACTTAAGAAAAAAAATTGCAGCGGTGGTTATCCTTTCTTAATTCTGGCTCATTAGGCCAGGCCGAATTTTGGGAACTCAACTCCATGGATTTTGCAAACAATTTAGGCAAATGAACTTAGGTGAAGAGCATATGCGTACCTTACATACCGAATTCCTGCAAAAACCCGAAAAAAATTGAAGCTCCTAAAGCCAGTAGAAGACCACTCGGGAGATCGTTTTATATGGGAGCTTTATCAGTTTACATACCGGTTTTTATACCCTCCACCATAGGATGGGGGTATACTTATTGCGTCATTCTGTTTGTAACTACTCGAAATATTCGTCTGAGACCCCATATAGTATATATATTCTTGATCGCCGTGACATTATATGCCGATCTAGCCATGTCCAACTGACCGTCTGTCCGTCCGCCCGCCTGCCTGTCGAAAGCACGCTAACTTTTGAAGGAGTTAAGCTAGCCGCTTGAAATTTTGCACAAATACTTCTTGTGAGTGTAGATCAGTTGGTATTGCATATGGGCCATATCGGACCATGTTTTAGTATAGCTGCCATATAAACCGATCTTGGGTCTTGACTTCTTGAGCCTCTAGAGGGCGAAATTCTTATCCGGTTCGAATGAAATTTTGCGCGACGTGTTTCGCTATGACTTCCAGCAACTATTCTAAGTATGGTACAAATCGGTCAATAACCTGATATAGCTGCCATATAAACCGATCTGGGGACTTGACTTCTTGAGCCGATTTTTTCCAATTTCAATAGGCTTCGTCTCTATGCCGAAAAACATGCCCATAACAAATTTGAATAGGATCGGATGAAAATTGCGATCTGTAGTTTGTACACAAATTAACATGGACAAACGGACAGACAGACGGACAGACAGATAGACGGACATAAATCGAATAAGAAAGTGATTCTGAGTCGATCGATATACTTATCAATGGGTCTATCGCTCTTCCTTTTGGGTGTTACAAACTAATTCACTAAGTTATAATACCCTGTACCACATTAGTGGTGTAGGGTATAACAAATTACAAACCGATGGCTTTGTTGCAGGCTCATCGCCTTGCAGAGACAAAGAAGGAAATCTGGTAATTGATACAGATAGTATGCTGAGGATATGGAAAGAACATTTTACCAAGCTGCTAGTGTCCGACCATGGCGGCGAAGAGGATACCGCAGAACAAATCGACTGAAGAACTGAAGAACAAGGCAGAAGGAGCCTATGGGTTGGCTGTTGAACTATTCAAGACCGGACTACCGTATGCATTACCCTTTAGGAGATACAGCCATTTTAAGTTTTGCAAGTGAAATTTCGATTTCCAATGGATTTTCGATGAAATTTCGAATTTTTTGATGAAGTCACGAATTATAGTCCATTTCCCTCTAGGACGCATAGTTTAGGAGATACATCCATTTTAAGTTTTGTATGAGAAAATTCGGTCTCTATTGGATGTTCGATGAAATTCCGAATTTTTAGATGAAGTCACGAATTAAAGCCCATTTCCCTCTAGGACGCATAGTTTAGGAGATACAGGTATTTTAAGTTTTGCATGTGAAATTTCAATTTACAATGGATTTTCGATGAAATTTCGAATTTTTTGATGAAGTCAAGAATTAAGCCGCTTTTCCCTCTAGGACGCATAGTTTAGGAGATACGACCATTTTAAGTTTTGCATGAGAAAATTCGAGTTCTAATGGATGTTCGATGAAATTCCGAATTTTTAGATGAAGTCGCGAATTAAAGCCCATTTCCCTCTGGGACGCATAGTTTAGGAGATACAGCCATTTTAAGTTTTGCATGTGAAATTTCGATTTCTAATGGATTTTCGATGAAATTCCTAATTTTTAATGGATTAAGGCCCATTTCTCTCTAAGACGCATAGTTTAGGAGATACCGCCATTTTAAGTTTTTTCTGATGAAATTCCGAATTTTTTGATGGAATCACGAATTAAGGCCGATTTCCCTCTAGGACGCATAGTTTAGGAGATACTCTATATATGGTTCCATCATAGAGCGGATTTTTGAGCCAAATAATGGATAAATAACACTGCATACTAACAATTTAAATTTCTTTGTAAATCTCTTCCTTGTCCACATTGTGTCTAAAGTAGTCCCAGAATCGCGGCTTTTATTAGTCCGGCATTGGTAATGTCCACCCACCCACTACAACTTAAAGTTTTTTTCTCAACAACTCGAACATCCTTTCATCTACTTTTCAATAAAAATATTTTTCATAAAAATTCTCCAATTTTAATTTTTCAGCTGAAGCCTTTGAAAAAGACGTCCGAATTGTTTGTGTGCAGGAAAAGCTCCCAGTTTGTTTTTGTTTTATATTTTGTAACAATAATCCTTGGAGATTAATAAAATGCCAAATGTCAAAACTTTTTATACAAACAACAGAGAGGCGAAAGAAAAAACTTTGCAGCTTTCAATATAATCCAAGCCAACTAAATCTTCAATAAAAACAGCAGAAGTGGATACTCTTATTGAAATATTGATAGTTAAAATTGAATGAAATGCAAAAAAATCGAACCAGAATGGTTCAATCGCACACTTTTTTACTTCATGGCCTCTATGAAGGCTGTAAAAGGCAATCCTAACGATATCAATGATGATGATGATGATGTATTCCAGCTCATGTTATTTGTGGAATAAATCACCTAGAAAAATATTTTATGGAAATCTATACCCATACATTTACCCGTACACACACACACACAGACACATATTCAAGCGCACCTAAGTTTGACATCCCTTGGAGAGAAGTGAAGTTGGCTGGCAGAGTTTTCTCTTTGAAATCAATTCAATAAAATGAAACATTTTCATTTCAATTCGATTTAAAATCGATTGAATTCAATAAAATGTGACAAGCATGTCAAATTTGCATTTTGCTGGATGACATCAAACGAAACACACACACCAAGGAAGCAGAAGCACGAATGCCAGCCTCAAAGGTGGGAATGATGCCAATAAATCCAAGGGAAGGGGGTTTGAAAAGCACGTTTGATGCGGTAGCTTTGGATTTCTGCCACCAAATGTTAATGGCAGCTCGCTGCTTATGCTACTCCTCAATACGTATGAATGTGAATGGCACAGTCAAAAATTTCTGCGAAGATATTTCAAATACATATCGTTTGGCATACATCACTCTCATGGCAACAAAGACAGGGCTATGCCAAATATGGCATGAAAACTTTTCGTTTTTTTCCAATTTCACCGCAAATCATTGACGGCAAGAAAACTGTCAAATCAGCATGATCACAACCAAGACATCAACTTATTTACACAGAACACACACAGAAGCATATAGCCACACACACAAATACATTTAAACAATTGTTTACATATACATTTGCCAGTTTTCTAGGCTATTGCAATATACTTACTCCTATGGAGAAGTATTTGATGGCGAACGGCACTTTAGTGGAAGAATGGAAATTGAAGTAAGCCAATAACGTTCAAGTGGGTACTCTGTATTGCTCTTATCGTCAAAGGACTTTGAAAGATGTTTTAAAAAAAGATGGCAACGCCAAAAATGAGAGTTTGAATTAAAACTAGTTTGAATTAAACTAGTAGTAGTAGTACTAGTACCGAACTTTATATACCCGAGGGAAAATAAGTTCGGAAATTTTCTGACAAATTTTGTTGCCAGATGATGAGGATATTTCCAGGGCTCTAGAGAATCCAATGATCCTTGTTGGCTGGGAGTTATCTTGAACCGAAAACTGAACTGAAAGAACCACAATCAGGAGCGTATGGAGAAGGCCCATGTATGCTGGCTACTATACATTGGAGAGTTTAGGTAGCTTGGGCGGTTGGAGACTTAAGGCTATTGGAGACTCAAGGCGATTGGAGACAAAACATTGTAGTGGATTGAGGCTAGGAGCAGGTTGCACCTCCATGGAATGATTGGTATGACTATAGGCAGACAACTGGAGACTTAAGGCGATTGGAGACTACAGGCGATTGAAGATTATAGGTGGTTGGAGACTTTAGACGAATAGAGATTTCGGGTAAATGGAGACTTTAAGCCAATGGAGATTTTAGGCGTTTGGCGATATAAGGCGATTGGAGAAATCATTCGATCGGGGAATTTAGGTGATTGGAGACTTTGTGCCATTGGAGAATTTGGGCAATTGGAGACTTAAGACCATAGTAAACATTGTAGTGGATTGAAGCTAGGAGCAGGTTGCATCAACCCGGAATAATCGATGGACTATAGGGAGACTTTAGGCGATTGAAGCCTTTAGACGATTGGAGACCTTAGGCGATTGGAGACTTTAGACAATTGCAGACATTGGAGCGGATTCAGGCTGGGAACAGGTTGCACCATTCTCGTACAATCGACGTGACCAAAGAGAGACGATGGAGACATTAGACGATTGAAGACCTAAGGAGGTTGGAGACTTTAGGCAGTTGGAGATTTTAGGCAATTGGATATTTACGTCGTTTGGAGACTTTAGGCGTTTGTAGACTTTTGGATATTGTAGAGTTAAGGGTTTAGAGTTTTAGAGAGTTTAGGGTGATTGGAAACTTTGGACGATTGGAGAGTTTAGGCAATTGTAGACTAGCCTTTTGTAGACTTTCCGATTGTAGACATATGGATTGATGGTAGGAGAAGGTTGCACCATCCTGGAATGAGACGTCCATGTCCATCCGTCTGTCTGTTGAAATCACGCTTCAGTCTTTAAAGATAGAGATAATGAGCTGAAACTTTGCACAGCTTCTTTTTCCATAAGCAGGGTAAGTTTGAAGATGGGCTTATCGGACTATATCTTGATATAGCCCCCATATAGATCGATCCGCGGATTTAGGGTCTTATTTCCATAAAAGCCACATTTATTATCCGATTTTGCTGAAATTTGTGGCAGTGAGTTGAGTTAGACACCCCATAAAAGGTGCATTTATTGTCCGATGTCGCCGAAATTTGGGCCAATGAGTTAAGTTAAGCTCTTCGACATACTTCTGCAATATCTGTCCAGATTTGGATATAGCTGCCATATAGACCGAGGTCTCGATTTAAGGTTTTGGGCCCATGAAATGCGCATTTAATTGTCCGATGTCGCCGAAATTTGGGACAATGAGTGAAGTTAAGCTCTTTGACATTCCGCTTCAATTTGACTCAGATCGGTTCGGATTTGGATATAGCTGCCATTTTGACCGATCTCTCGATTAAAGGTTTTAGGTCCATAAAAGTCGCATACACTGTCCAATGCCGCCGAAATTTGGGACAGTGAGTTAAGTTAAGCCCCTCGACACAGACCGATCTCTCGGATTTAGGTTTTGGGGCCATAAAAGGCGCATTTATTGTCCGACGTCGTCGAAATTTGGGACAGTGAGTTAAGTAAAGCCCCGCGACATATTTCTGCAATTTGGCCTAGATCGATTAAGATTTGCATATAGCTGCCATTTAGACCGATATCTCGATTTAAAATCTTGGCGCCATTTATAATACGATTTCACTGAAATTCGACACAGTGACTTATGCTAGGCTTTTCGACATCCGTGTCGTATATGGTTCAGATCGGTTTCTTTTTGGATACAGCTACTGAAAAGACCAATATATTGTTATACACAATTGAGCAATGGCTTATACTTATTATTTATATTTGGTCCAAATCGTCTTTTGCTGTCAATGTACGAGATTTTTATATCCCTCCAAGATATAGGTTTCCCTTCAACACTTATTAAAGATTATGGCATATGAATTTAAAAATTCAATACATTCTACAATCTATACATTCCCCAAATGTCTATGTGTGTGTTTGTGTATGTTTGCAAATATGTGTGCACTTTTAGGAATTCTTTGAATTTCCCCGAATACATTTGTTACCATATTTGCACAGCAAACACATACAACTCACTTGCTCACAGCATTTAAACATTGTCGTCGCGCATTGTGCCATTAGTGATATACATTTTCAAGTGAAAGACATGAAAAAGTCTGCCAACTCGTGCTTGCATGCCACCACCATCTATGTATTTTCAGTTATTTTCAATACACTTTGCACACATCCGCAGCCACATCCTTTTACGCGGTGTCTGTCAACAAAACATTCGAGCGCATATACACAACACCCATTCCACTTGCTGGCACATCTCACATATGCGTTAGAAATATTTCAACGAATTATAAGCGAAATATTAAGTTGTCGTTGAATTTGGCATTAATTTCCCCAAGGAAATCGAATATGAAATATTGTTGGTAATATGCTTCTCATTGTTGCTGTAGTTTACTGAAGCTACTTTGAGGAAATTTCCGCACCAGAAGCGAGACATCATCTGTATGACATCAACCGTGGAGACCGTGTTGTATGGTACACACGTTAACATAAAATTTTAAATTTAAACATTATCACGAAATCGTTATTCTCAAAACGCAAGCCAAATGAAATTTTCGAAAAATTTACTTTCATGACAACTTTAGAGGTGATCTGAAGTAAAAACTTGTATTGGGTTGCCCAAAAAGTAATTGCGAATTTTTCATATAGTCGGGGTTGACAAATTTTTTCACAGCTTGTGACTCTGTAATTGCATTCTTTCTTCTGTCAGTTATCAGCTGTTACTTTTAGCTTGCTTTAGAAAAAAGTGTAAAAAAAGTATATATGATTAGGTTCATTCTAAGTTTTATTAAAAATGCATTTACTTTCTTTTAAAAAAAATCCGCAATTACTTTTTGGGCAAATCAATATTTTCATAGAATAATTATTCTATTTAAGAGGGCAATAATCAGTTAAAAAGCAAAATAAAATAAAAAAATATTAACGAAAGTCATAAAAAAAGAGGCCACCGTAGTGCAGAGGTTAGCATGTCCGCATATGACGCTGAACGCCTGGGTTCGAATCCTGGCGAGACCATCAGAAAAATTTTCACCGGTGGTTTTCTCCTCCTAATGCTGGTAACATTTGTGAGGTACTATGCCATGTAAAACTTCTCTTCAAAGAGATGTCGCACTGCGCCATGCCGTTCGGACTCGGCTGTAAAAAGGAATCCCCTTATCATTGAGCTTAAACTTAAATCAGACTGCACTCATTGATATGTGAGAAGTTTGCCCCTGTTCCTTAGTGGAATGTTAATGGGCAAAATTTTCATTTGCATAAGAAAATACTTTCTGCCAAATTTCGAGAGAATCGGTTAACAAACGACCATTTTACTGCAAAATTACTGCAAATTGGTCTAACACATATACTTTACTTTAATTGGCTATGACGGAATATTTGTTCCACTAGCCGAACGTAGAATAGCGTTCCAAGCACCTCGATCTTTTCCACTCATTCTAAAATCTCTGACACCAAGTTTTGAGGTGTCTCCCACCACTTGATCTTTCCATTGGGCTTTTGGTCTTTCCGGTCTTCCGGTGTACCACCGTGTTTGCCTCCAAAAGACTTCTTTGCTGGAGCTTCTTCATCCATTCTGACAACATGACCTAACCAATGCAGCCATTGTATTCTGATGCGTGTAACTTTGCTATCGTCGTCATACGGCTCATACAGCTCGTGGTTCATAAGTCGCCTATATTCTCCATTAACGCTAACTGGTTCATATATTTTACGAAGAATCCTTCTCTCAAACACTCCACTCCAAACATTCCAAGCATCTGCTTTCACAAGTACCCATGCTTCAGAACCATATAACAGCACGGGTAGTATCAGTGTCTTGCATAGTAAAATCTTGGTCTGTAGAGAGGTGACCTTGTTTCTAAACTGCTTACTTAGTCCAAAATAGCATCTGTTTGCCAGTATTATTCTTCGCTAAATCTCAAAACTGGTGTCATTCGTTTCGGTTATGGCGGTGCCGAGGAAGATAAAGTTACCGACTGTCTCGAAGTTGTGGTTTCCAATTTTCTTTATCTGCTCGATTGTGCAAGGCTTTTTGGGAGTTGAAACCATCCATTTCGTCTTATCTCCATTTACTGACAGACCCATTTTGACTGACTCTCTTTCGATTCTTTCAAAGACTGCAGTTACTACTTCCGGTGACAGACCTATTACTGACTGTCCCAAAGTTGTGGTTCCCAACTTTCTCCATTTTCTTTACCTGCTCGGTTGTGCAAGGCTTTTTGGGAGTTGAAACCATCCATTTCGTCTTATCTCCATTTACTGCCAGACTCATTTTCACTGACTCTCTTTCGATTCTTTCAAAGGCTGCAGTTACTACTTCCGGTGACCGACCTATGATATCGATGTCGTCGGCATAGGCGAGTAGCATGTGTTCTCTTGTGATTAGTGTGCCATATCTATTCACATCTGCATCTCGTATAATCTTCTCCAGCAGGATATTAAAGAAATCGCAGGATAGGCTGTCTCCTTGTGTGAAACCTCGTTTGGTATTGAATGGTTCGGAGAGATTCTTTCCTATTCTTACTGAGGAACGCGTATCAGCAAGTGTCATCCTGCAGAGTCTTATTAATTTTGCAGGGATACCAAACTCAGACATGGCTTGAAATACCTTTGAACGTAAAGGAGTATCGAAGGCGGCTTTGTAGTCAACAAAGAGATGGTAGGCGTTGATTTGTTCTTCTCAGGACTTTTCCAGGATTTTTCGCAGTGTGAATATCTGGTCCAGGGTGGATTTACCAGGTCTAAAGTCGCATTGATAGGGCCCAATTATCTCACTTACTTACTAACTTAAGGTTTTAATCTTTCACACAGTACGCTCAAGAGTATCTTGTATGCGATGGGGAGGAGTCTTATTCCTCTGTAGTTGGCACATTCGGTCTTGTCTCCTTTCTTGTGTACGGGACATAGTATGCTGAGGTTCCAATCATCGGGTATACGTTCTTCTAGCCAGATTGCGCAGATAAGCTGATGCATACAACTTATCAGCATGTCGCCTCCGGTCTTAAATAGTTCAGCGGGTAACCCATTGGCACCTACTGCCTTGTTGTTCTTTAAACGAGTCACTGCTACTTGGACCTCATTCTGACTAGGAGGTAAACATTCTATACCGTCAGCAGGGATTGATTCTGCACTATCCTCTTCGCCGCCAACGTCGGACATAAGGCAGTTGGGTAAAATGTTCTTTCCATATCCTCAGCATGTTATCTGTGTCAGTTACCAGATTTTTCTTTTTGTCTCTGCAGGAGGATGTGCCTGCACCAAGGGCATCGTGACGTGACTTTATCAACACTTTCAAATTCTATCGAAAAATGAAATTTCAAAATTTCATCGAATTTTCAGTTTGACCATTTTAAAATAGCAATATCTCTTAAACAATGCGTCTCAGAAATGGACCACAATTCATGATTCAAGCAGAAAATTCAAAATTTAGTTAGAAATTGAAATTTTACTTTAAAGTCATTAACAAAGTTTTCTTGAAAGATTTCGATATCAATTACCATTATCTGTTGAAAAGTCTATATACGGCCTTTGTCAAAATTAAAGTTGCACATTTAAATCTAACCCCTTATCATTTTTTCTTTGAAGGTTAATTACAAACTTTTCAAATTAAGACTTTAATAGGCTCAACTCTCAACGGCAAAAGTTCTTCAAATTTTGTATTCTTAAGAAGTGTAAAGAATTATGCAAATATTTACGACGCACAAGCCAAAGGAGAATAAGGATTGTGTGCAACTTTTAGGCCATGGCAAGAGTTAAACCACGTGAATCACATTAGACATTTAAGAAAGGAGACTTGAATCTTAGAATCGGCAGCACTAAAGAATTTCTCACAACAAACACAAAAACAAGCCAGACCAAACCCAACTCTCTACAAATATATGTGACTGCGCTTTGCAGCAGCTTTTGGACCAAACAAACAAAGAAAGCCCAAGCAGAAAAGAAACAAGGAACCAAATTCCACTAATTTTTTATTACACTCACGTTTCTCGTATAACGAGATAAAAACGCGCTTAATTCTTGTTCACTTCACTGCTTAACTAAAGTGTCATCGTAAAATTTAAAATCTATTTGGACCTTAATGAGCGCCAACAAGGAAACTTCCATACAAAATTCCTTACCCAAAACGAGCAACGTTTTTGAAGATAAACCAAAAAACACAAATGGCTGCATTCTAACCGCTCTAGCACCTTTATTGGCAGTCGTGACATACAAAAGAAAACAAAAAGAGAAATTAATGAAATATGAATAATCTCCTCACAAGAACGAGAGATAATTCTTAGGATGTTTAAAGGACATTTAATTAGAAAATAGTTAAGAATTTAAAATTTATTTATATTTAAGACTAGCTGGATCGGGCCCGCTCCGCTACGCCTTCTTTTACTTTATATGGAATAAAATTTTCCTCTGATTATCTATTTTCAACAAATAAAGAGCTTGGGTAAGGGGTGATGCCTTAAATACAGGGTCCTACATTTGGATATCAAATTCTTACTCTTCTCCCAAATACCTTTATTTGAGCCCCACATTCCGATGGTCACTAAAAAATTGGTGTTTGTGGATATTTTGGGAAAGAGGTAGATCCCGAAAAAATTGGTCCTGAAATTGGGTATCAATTCTTGCTCTGCCCCCCAATACCTTTCATTTAAACCCCACATTGACATGGTCGGTAAATATGCCCGATTTAGGGGGTGTTTTGGATAATGGGGTGGTCCACCCAATCACTAAGCCCTCAAAATATATCAGCAAAGTGCCCTATTCTCATATATTTCAACCCCATATTGTCGTTGGCCTCAAAATTGGATATGAAATTCGTTTTCTAAGCTCAAATACCATTCACTTAAAACCCTAATTGAAAAAGCCAGCAAATATGTCCGATTTAGGGTTATGGGCCCCAAAAACTATGAATATAGAGCTCCACTGTCTTTAAGACCCAAATTGTCTTGGTGAGCAAATACGTCCTACTTGGGTGTTGTTATGGTGGTGGGACGTCCCCTAGACAGTTGGTCCCGAATGTTGATGTCAGATTCATGGTCTAATCCCAAATAACCTTTATTCGGCATACAAGACCGTATTGGGGGGTGATTTTGCCGATGGGGCGGCCACTCAGTGACTTGGCTTTGAAAATATATATCAGATTCGTGTTCTACTCTAAAATACCTCTTATTTGAGCCTCATATTGCAATGGTCAGCAAATATTTCCTATTTGTGTGGTGTTATGGGGGTGGGGTGGCCTCAAAGACACTTTTGCCGAACATTGATATCAGATTCGTGCTTTACTTCCAAAGATCTTTCATTTGAGCCTCATATTGCTATGGTTGTAAGTTTTCTTCTTTGGGGGATGATCTTGGGGATGGGCGACCCCCAAAAACTCGGTTCCACATCTGGATATCAGATTCGTATTCTACACTCAAATATCTTTTATTTAAGCCCTATATTGCCATGGTCAATAAATAAGTCCTATTTTGGGGGATGTTTTGGGGAAGGTGCACCCCCAGAAACTTGGTCCCAAATTTGGATATCAGATTTGTATTTTACTCGCAAATAAAGGGTGATTTTTTTGAGGTTAGGATTTTTATGCATTAGTATTTGACAGATCACGTGGGATTTCAGACATGGTGTCAAAGAGAAAGATGCTCAGTATGCTTTGACATTTCATCATGAATAGACTTACTAACGAGCAACGCTTGCAAATCATTGAATTTTATTACCAAAATCAGTGTTCGGTTCGAAATGTGTTCATTCACCGTAACGTTGCGTCCAACAGCATCTTTGAAAAAATACGGTCCAATGATTCCACCAGCGTACAAACCACACCAAACAGTGCATTTTTCGGGATGCATGGGCAGTTCTTGAACGGCTTCTGGTTGCTCTTCACTCCAAATGCGGCAATTTTGCTTATTTACGTAGCCATTCAACCAGAAATGAGCCTCATCGCTGAACAAAATTTGTCAAAATTTGAACACATTTCGAACCGAACACTGATTTTGGTAATAAAATTCAATGATTTGCAAGCGTTGCTCGTTAGTAAGTCTATTCATGATGAAATGTCAAAGCATACTGAACATCTTCGTCTTTGACACCATGTCTGAAATCCCACGTGATCTGTCAAATACTAATGCATGAAAATCCTAACCTCAAAAAAATCACCCTTTACCTTTCATCTGAGTATTGACATGGTCTATAAATATGTCCGATTTAGGGGTGTTTTTTGGGGGGTTTGGGTGGTCCCCCAAATACTTGGCCCGGCAATTGATTATCATATACGTTTTCTACACTCAAATACCTTTCATTTGAGTCCCATATCGCCATGGTCGGTAAATATATCCGATTTAGGGGTGTTTTGGGGGTTGGGGCGATCCCCCAAACACTTGGTCCGACAATATAACATCAGATACGTTTTCTAATCTTAAATACCTTTCATTTGAGTCCCATATTGTCGTAATTAGTGTATATATATATATTTGGTAGGTTTCGGGTGGGGCGCCCCCCTATGTATCCCATCCGAAATTTGGATACCAAATTTTTGTTTGCAGGTTACTATAAGAGAGCACACAAAATTTCGCTTCAATCGCACCACCCATCTCAGAGATTTGGCGTTTCTGAAAATTAGGGTAAGGGGGAGGGTCCGCTCCCCCTTCAGATATAAAAAAATGTAGTACCCTATTTTATCCATCATTATGCACCATCTCTGAAAAAATTTAAAGAAAATCGGTTCAGCCGTTTCTGAGTCTATAAGGAACACACAAATAAACACAAATTGATTTTTATACCCACCACAGAAGGATGGGGGTATATTCATTTTGTCATTCCGTTTGCAACACATCCAAATACCCATTTCCGACCCTATAATGTATATGAATTCTTGATCAGCATAAAAATCTAAGACGACCTAGACATCTCCGTCCGTCTGTCTGTTGAAATCACGCTCCAGCCTTCAAGAATAGTGATATTGAGCTGAAACTTTGCACAGATTCTTTTTTTGTCCACAAGCAGGTAAAGTTCGAAGATGGGCTATATCGAACTATATCTTGATATAGCCCCCATATAGACCGATCTGCCGATTTAGGGTCTTAGGCCCATAAAAGCCACATTTATTATCTGATTTTGCTGAAATTTAGGACAGTGAGTTGTGTTAGGGGAGGCCACCGCAGCGCAGAGGTTAGCATGTCCGCCTATGACGCTGAACGCCTGGGTTCGAATCCTGGCGAGACCATCTGAAAAAATTTTCAGCGGTGGTTTTCCCCTCCTAATGCTGGCAACATATGTGAGGTACTATGCCATGTAAAACTTCTCTCCAAAGAGGTGTTGCACTGTGGCACGCCGTTCGGACTCGGCTATAAAAGGAGGCCCCTTATCATTGAGCTTAAAAAAACTTGAATCGGACTGCACTCATTGATATGTGAGAAGTTTGCCCCTGTTCCTTAGTGGAATGTTCATGGGCAAAATTTGCAATTTGCATTTGAGTTGTGTTAGGCCCTTCGACATCCTTTGTTAATTTAGCCCGGATCGGTCCAGATTAGGTTATAGCTGCCATATAGACCGATCCTCCGATTTAGGGTCTTAGGCCCATAAAAGCCTCATTTCTTATCCGATTTTGCTGAAATTTGGGACAGTGAATTGTGTTTGGCCCTCCGATATCCTTTGTTAATTTGGCCCGGATCGGTCCAGATTTGGATATAGCTGCCATATAGACCGATCCGCCGATTTAGGGTCTTAGGCCCATAAAAGCCACATTTATTATACGATTTTGCTGAAATTTGGGACAGTGAGTTATCTTAGGCCTTTCGACGTCTTCCTTTAATTTGGATTAGGATCCTGATCGGATCAGATTTGGATATAGCTGCCATATAGACCGATCCGTCGATTTAAGGTTTTGGGCCCATAAAAGGCACATTTATTGCTCGATGTCGCCGAAATTTGGGACAGTGGAGTTAAGTTAAACCCCTTGACATACTTCTGCGTAATGGCACAAATCGGTCCAAATTTGGATATAGCTGATATATAGACCGATCTTTCGGTTTTAGGTTTTGGAGCCATAAAAAGCGCATTTATTGTCCGATGTCGCCGCAATTTGGGACAGTGAGTTGCGTTGGGCCCTTCGACATCATTCTTCAATTTGGCTCAGATCGGTCCAGACTTGGATATATCGACCGATCTCTCGATCTAATGTTCTGGGCCCATAAAAGGCGCATTTATTGTCCGATGTTGCCGAAATTTGGGACACAGATACGTTACGATTCGCATCATTTTTGAAGAAGTACGGTTAAGCGGCTACCTTAACCCTTCGGAAGTTAGCGTGCTTTCTAGAGACAGACGGACGGACAGAAGGACGGATAGGCTATATCGACTCAAAATGTCGTGACGATCAAGAATATATATACTTTATCGGGTCTTAGACGAATATTTCGAGGAGTTACAAGCAGAATGACGAAAATAGTACACCCCATCCTATGGTGTAGGGTATATAAATAGAAGTACTTATAACTTAGGAAAAATCGCACTTATGGTTCTAATCTGTCTAGTTTCCAAATTTAAAATGAACTCTATTTTATCCAAACTGCTATTCTAAATACTCTTTATTTCAAAAATTCAATTGAAACCCCTCAGCAATTGCACGTCTTGCGGAAAATCACAGTCAGCCAAAACTATTTACAGCAGTCGACAGTTTTGAATTTCGAAGGTGGGTTTATTCTTTCATGGTTTACAAAGGCAGCGAATTAAGTGTTAATGAAGATACAGCATGCGGTATAAAGCAATAGAACACATATTTGAAATATTCACCTGCTATGCCGGGTTATACTGACACTAAACATATTCCTAAACTTCGAAAAATCCTACTTGATAGCCGCTGATGTTAGGTATTGACTTAGGAAATGTTCCAATGCACAATATGATGGAACTAATAAAAACAAATAAAGAAAGGCAAAGGTAGAACGAAGCCGACTATAAATTCCCTTCACCTGCCCTGTAGGTGAAAATTGGAAGCTATATCTTATTCTGAACCAAAATTGGTGGTTCGATGGAAGTTTTCGATCTTATATATAAACTTGAATTTGTGTTTGTTTGTTTGATCCGTATAGACTCAAAAACGGCTGAACCTATTACCTTGAAATTTTCACAGATTATTAAGGTAGATCTGGAAGGAAACATAGGCTATATAATTTTTTGATATCGGGAGGTGGCGGATCCTCCCCCCTTCCCAAAAGTACTACCCAAAAATAAAATTGGAGCGATCGCGACAATATGGGATTTAAATGAAATGTATTCAAGAGTAGAGTACGAATTTCATAATAAAAGTTGGGTCTAAGTACCTGGGGGGCCGCCCCAGCTCCAAAATCCCTTAAAATAGGTTTATTTGACGATCATGACAATATGGGACTCAAATGAAAGGTATTCGGGAGTGGATTACGAATATGGTTTGGAAGAAGAAATATGCCATAAAATCTGTTGATATCGGAAGGGGGCTGACCCTCCCCCTTACCCCAGAAATACCACCCAAAATCACAAGTGGACCGCTAAAGACAATATGGATATCAAATGAAAGGTTTGAAGAGTAGAATGCGAATGTGGTATTGAAATTTGGGTCCAAGTACCCATCGGACCGCCTCAACCCCAAAATTCCCTCAAAAAGACATTTTGGTCGTTCATGTCAATAAGGGCCTCAAATGAAAGGTAATCGGAGGTAGATTACGAATCTGCCATACAAAATCAGATCGAAGTATAAGGGGTCATCTTACCCCCTAAAAACGCCTTAAATGGGCATATGACCCATCATGACTATATGGAACTCTTTTTTTTTTTGTTTGTTCCATAGAATCAAAAACGGCTGAACTGATTTTCTTAACAATTTCACAGATTGTGTAAAGAATTTTTAGATATCAGATGGGAGCAGTCCCTCCCCCTTACCCCATCAACGCTATCCAAAACCAAAAGTGGACCCAAAAGCGCAATATGGGTATCAAATGAAAGGTATTGGAGACAAGAAAATGAATATCGTATTAAAATTTGGATCCATGTACTCTGCGGGCCTCCGCAACCCCAAAACTCCTTTAAACAGATACATACGACATTCATGTCAATATGGACCTCAAATGAAACGTATTCGACAGTAGATTAAAAATATGGCAAAAAACATTAGGTCCAATAATGGGAGGTCACTCCACCCCCCAATACCCCCAAATGGGCATATTAGCCCACCATGTTTATATTGGACTCAAATGAAAGGTATTTGGGAGTAGATTAAAAATATGACATTTAAATTTGTGTTCAAGTCTAGGTGGCGCTTTTCCTCGTAAAGATACGTCAAATGGGTTATTTGACCCATTATGACAATATGGAACTCAAATGAAAGGTATTTAAGTGTTTTAGGGTACTCCCTAAAGCACCCTCTAAACTGAACTCTATTTCCGTTGGTAACAAAGATCGAATTTGATATCTATTTTGATTAAAAAGTGCCGGTGGCCGCCCCAACCCCAAAAAAAAACACCCTCATATTTATCGGCCATGGCAATATGGGGCTCACATTATAGGGATTTGGAAGTGCAACACAAATTTGATTCCATATTCGAGTCGAAATGTTTGAGGTGCCATCCCTCCCCTAATGAGAACATTACCTCTAGGAACCGAGAAGGGGCAAATTCTCACACATCAATGAGTGCTTTCCGATTCAAGTTTAAACTCAATGATGAGGGACCTTTTTTTACAGCCGAGTCCAAACGCCGTACCACAGTGCGACACCTCTTTGGGGAACATTTTTTAAATGACCATACATGGCATTGTACCTCGCAAATGTCGCCAACATTAAGAAGGGATAAACACCGTTTTGTACGATGTTCTCGTCAGGATTCGAACGCGTCCACAATGGCACGAATTCGATATCCGCATTCAGGGTGAAGTGTCCCCACCCTAAAAAAAATATGAGAGAGTTAAAGAAGGCGCAGCGGAGTGGGTTTGGCTAGTCTTATATAAAAAAGTAAAAAGGCATCAATATTGGCAGGGCTAAACTTTGGATACCCACTATTTCACAGCTAAAAAACCCTCGAAGCCTTAAATTTTTAATCCCTGCGTTTTTCTATTCGTTCCACAGGTTCCATTTTGAAACTCTGATCGAACTCGCTTCCTCAGAACTGCGAGGATCCGTTCGATTCTCTTGTACGACTTTCATTCACACGTCCATCGGTTAGTACACCTGCTTTTTTCCTGCTTTTCTTTATTACACAGACCTGACCAGATGTTTTTTGTTGAGGGACCACTGCTCTCTAAGCCCTATCGACAAATTTTCGTATACGATTCGTTGATAAATCCCCAATCGTTCCAATTCCTCTGTCCAATGCTGTTGCCATATTTCACTTGCCAAAATCTGAGAAATAAAATTGTGGTTGTGTTAGCTTAATGCTTGGTGCGTTCAAAGGATTTTGCTCTTGCTTTGGCTGCCTTGAGTGTGCGATGTCTCATCAAGCCATGGCAAACGAAAGTCTAGTCATTTTAACTAAGGCATCAAACACATCGCCATCATTAGCATTAGAATCGGCTTCAGTTAAAGCATAATTTGGCCTTTTTATATTCAACGAGAACATATTTTTGTGGCTTAACCTCAAGCGATTGCTGCGGCTGCCAATGAAGCTCAGGCTAAAGGTAAGATACACACACACACACACACACACACACACACATACTCAACCCAGCGCATGGCAATCAAAGCAATTCCTTGCCATACGTATATGAAATGCCCCCAAGGGTGTCGGTGAGTGTGAGTGGCTGGAAAAGTGTTAAATTAGGCAAAAGCTTTTGCCTGCTTGCTTGCGTTGCTGGTGTTGGTGTAGGTATTTGTGTTGGCAGTTATGTTTGTATTTGTGTTGACTGCTTGTAAGTTGTTGCCAGGTTTGTGAGTTTTGACACTTTGCTGGGTTGCAAATTAATTTGTTTGAATTCAAAGTTAGACTTTTAAACTTCAAGCCGACAAGGCTAAGGTGTTTCTCTCACAACTACATACATAACTGCTATGCTAGCTTACAATTTTGTCATCATCACCATCATCATCACCATCATTATTACCAACATTTTGCTTCCTTATGATGGTTCACTTAAAATGTAGTTATACGTGTAATTAAGAGGTAAATGAATTTCCACTTGCCAATTTCAGAGAGTGGTGGTTGGTGTTGGTGCAGATGGTAGGCTATGCTAAAGAAGTGTCACAAAACCGCAAAAGATTTTAGGTGGGCTAGAAATACTTACGCTTTCCTCAATTGCTCACTTTTCTTCACTCATCTTTGCTTACAGAGGCCAAGTTTGCCTTTGGCATTTTTGAGGCACTTTGAACTATACCTCAAACTTGTAGACGCTGCCATCACACTCCACAAAATATGTCTAAAGTGCCAGCTGTTAAACAATTAGGCAAACCACATTTCATCTTTGCTAAAATAGTTATAATTTAATAAACAATTAAAATGTTATTAGGTTATGAGAAATACCTTAGAAATTTAATTTGTTAAGATAGGTAGGAGAGGCATTTTCTATACCCATCAACTGGGCTGCCTTGCTAACACTATTCACGATGGCTCTGTCAATATTTTAAAAGCGGGGGCATAAGAATTTTTGAAATTCACAAATTACCCATTAGTCAATCGTTTGCTTTGGAAATTTGTACAGTGATCCCAACAGGAATACAGCGTAGGCACAAAATGGTTAAATAAATGTTCGAAAATATAAATTTATATTTGGGACGATCTAATGAATTCTGTCTGTCCATTTTTTTCCGTCTTTGCTTCTGTCTGTCCGTTCTTCACTTTATCCACCCATCCTACTATGTGTTCATTCGTCCTTCCGTCTGTCCGTCCGTCATTCTAGGTTAGGTTAGGTTAAGAAAAGAGGATATGGATGTTAATCCTTCCCATGCCGCTATGGACATACACCTAAACCAGTTATCGGCTTGTTATGCGCTCCAAATACTAAAATAAATAAAAAGGTGTAATGTTCGATCGGGCCGAACTTTGGATACCCACCACCTCGGGCATATATGTAAACCAAATTTCGTCAAAATCCGGTGAAAAATGCATGCATCCTTATGCCCCATAGCAGCTTTATTGAATTATGTTCCGATTTGACCAAATACTAATAAGTACAAGTCATTGCTTAATTGTGTATAACAAAATATTGGCTTTTTTAGCAGCTGTATCTAAAATCCGATCTGAACCATATACGACGCGGATGTCGAAAAGTCTAACATAAGTCAATGTGTCAAATTTCAGTTAAATCGGATTATAAATGGGACCAAGACTTTAAATCGAGAGATCGGTCTATATGACAGCTAAATCAAAATCTGGACCTATCTGGGCCATATTGCAGAAATATGTCGAGGGACTTAACTTTACTCAATGTTCCAAATTTCGGCGCAATCGGATAATAAATGTGGCTTTTATGGCCCTAATACTAATAATTCGGCAGATCGGTCTATATGGTGCCTATATTATCCGATATAGCCAATCCTCAAACTTAATCTGCTAATGGACACAAAAAGAATCTGTGTAATGTTTCAGCTCAATATCTCTATTTTTAAAGACTGTAGCGTGATTTCAACAGACAGACGGACATGACTAGGTCGTCCTACGCTGATCAAGAAGATATATATACTTTAAAGGGTCGGAAATGGATATTTCGATGTGTTGCAAACGGTGGTGGGTATAAAAAGAAACTCGAAAAATAAAATCTTAGTTATGAGTTCTGTGCTACAAACAAAATCCATAATTGCTTCCCATGCCACGCCACTAAGTTGTGCCGTTACCTGTTAGAAGCGAAAGCCGGGCGATGACAAAGGAAATGCTCCAACGTCTCATCATCTTCCTCGCATGTTCTGCATATGCTATCACTTGCCGCACCGAGTTTACATAAGAGAGCTCGATGTGTCCTGTTATAATGCTTATAGCTATACTGACCTCCTTCTTACTTCCTTTCAGTAATAGCTTCGTCTTCTCACGATCTGGATCTGGAATGCCGTGTTACTTACGAAACCCTTAATTGTTTTCCATACACAGCCCCAAAGTTGGTTGGTACTGTGTGCCAGTGTCTGTTAGCCGCGAAAACCGGGCAAAGAGGTAAGAAATGCTTTTACTATGTTTTTTCGATTCAATCCCACTGTGCAACGTCTCATCACCTTCCCCACATGAAATCATCATCACCTTCCCCACATGAAAATTCTATCTTTTACCATCCCTATTTTGCGTAAGTCAGTTCGTAGTCCTATGTGTCTCGTTAGGATACCGAAATCCGACCTCCTTCTTATTTCTTTTCAATAATAGACTCGAGTTCTCCCGATCCGGATATCCCCATGTTATTTTCGTTGCCCAAACGACCATTTCGCTGTTCCACAGTGTTCATGCTTTCGTCTCCCACACTCTGACTGGGTCAACCCGCAAGGCTTCAGGATGCGGATGCATGACAGATCAATGCCTGGCCCAAACGGCTTGTGCTAGAATCAACATTTTGCACGAATGTTGGTCTTGGGTCCTAGGCTCGAGATAAGACCAACATTCGTGCAAAATTTTATGATTCTAGCATTAGCCCTTTGGGCTGGCCATTGATCTGTCATACAGCCAATCAGTCAGTCACTCAACTCATACATATAAATATAGAGGTTTAGTTACTAGAATGGGGTATTTGGCAAATTATATATTATGACGAAATTTTATATTAGACAATGTCCTGCTGTCTATCTCATTCATGTCCTAATTACTAGCCTTCAATAAAGTTCGCTGAAAATGTTCTCTGTGACAAATAAATTCTAATCACATGAAACAGGGAAATAATTGATATGTAGTTTTGTGGTGTAGTTAATCGGAAACACGTACAATTTCCTGAAATATAGCAAATTATTCGCAACAATTGATTGCGGGAATGCGACAACGGAGATGTGCTAAAAAGCAAATGAGGCTAAGTCTTATTTGAAAAAAAAAAATTGAAATAATCCCAAATATAAAAATCATTTTCAATAATCAAAACAAGGATATTTTAAGCAATTAATGTGGAAATAATTATTAGTTAGTTCTAAATGTCTTTGATCTACACTATCTTCAAGCTACATAGTTTCCCTTTTTAATATAGGAATGACATTTAATCACAAATTGATTATGCTTATTTCGCAAAATTGCAACTGCTTTATAAGGAAGTGAAAGACTTCTCATGCAAATATTAGTTAGTTCAGTTTGCCTTTGATCTAAACTACAATACATTTCCGCTTCCTAATATGGGAGTGCCATTGGTTTTTTTAAATGGAAATTGATTATGCCGTGCAGCTAATTTCGCAAAAACTGCAACTTCACCCTAAGGAAGTGAAATTCTTTGAAATAATTTAAAATTAAATTATTATTTGTAACTGCTTGTGTGGCTTGATTGGAAAAATAACTGTTTTGTTGATTTACTGTCCATATCTGAGTTGTTTTGTGGCTGGCTTTACCAAGCAATCGCAACCAGTGAAGATATAAAATGCAAATAGTATTCATTCGATCTCAATTATAGTCATGCACTCCACTTGTATGAGCAGGGGTGCTGCCACTATGAAAGATTGATATGGTAATGCCTCGTCCATAGATGGGACCAACAACAGCTGGTGTTTCAGGTTAGTTGGACAATGGAAAACCTTAAAATGACATACTTCGCAGAATTGATGTCAGTTTGTTTAGAAAAGTGAGTTTCTTTTGAAAAAAGAAAAAACAAACCGAATATTAAGAGGGAGTTGACAAAGTAGTCCCATTGAAGTGGACGTCATTCAATAACGCAGCAGATTATCCAAAGGGGAACGAACAAAAAGATATAAACTCAATACTTCAAAAAACGGAATTGTTCGGGTACAGTTTGGTACAAAAGATAACAAATTGGCATATACCAACGAAGGATGGGGGTATATTCATTTTGTCATTCCATTTGCAATACACCAAAATATCCATTTCCGACCCTATAATGTATAGATCAACGTAAAAATCTATTGGGTTGCCCAAAAAGTAATTGCGGATTTTTTATATAGTCGGCGTTGACAAATTTTTTCACAGCTTGTGACTCTGTAATTGCATTCTTTCTTCTGTCAGTTATCAGCTGTTACTTTTAGCCTGCTTTAGAAAAAAAGTGTAAAAAAAGTATATTTGATTAAAGTTCATTCTAAGTTTTATTAAAAATGCATTTACTTTCTTTTAAAAAATCCGCAATTACTTCTTGGGCAACCAATAAGACGATCTAGCCATGTCCGTCCGTCTGTCCATCTGTCTGTTGAAATCATGCCACGGTCTTTAAAAATAGAGATATTGAGCTGGAACTATGCACAGGTTCTTTTTTTGTCCATAAGCAGGTTAAGTTCGAAGATGGACCCTATCGGACTATATCTTCATTTAGCCCCCAAATAGACCAATCTCTCGATTTGGGGTCTTAGGCCCATAAAAGCCACATTTATTATTCGATTTTGCTGAAATTTGGGACAGTGAGTTGTGTTAGGCCCTTCGACACCCTTCCTCAATTTGGCCCAGATCGGTTCAGATTTGGATATAGCTGTCATATAGACCAATCTCTCGATTAAAGGTCTTACTCCCATATAAGGCGCATTTATTGTCCAATATTGCCAAAATTTGGGACAGTAAGTTGTGTTGGGCCCTTCGACATCTTTCTACAATTTGGCTCAGATCGGTTCAGATTTGGATATAGCTGTCATATAGACCGATCTCTCGATTTAGGGTCTTAGGCCCATAAAAGCCACATTTATTATCCGATTTTGCTGAAATTTAGGACAGTGAGTTGTCTTAGGCCCTTCGATATCTTCCTTCAGTTTGGCTTTGATCGAATCAGATTTGGATATAGCTGCCATATAGACCGATCCCTCGATATAAGGTTTTGGGCCCATAAAAGGCGCATTTGTTGTCCGATGTCGCCGAAATTTGGTACAGTGAGTAGTATTAGGCCCTTCGACACCTTTCTTCAATTTGGTATAGATCGATCAAGATTTGCATATTGCTGCCATATAGACCGACATCTCGATGTAAAGTCTTGGCCCTAAAAAAGGCGCATTTATAATCCGATTTAACTGAAATTTGACAAAGTGACTTATGTTAGACTTTTTGACATCCTTGGTTCAGATCGGTTTATTTTTAGATATAGATTTGGTTCAAATCGGAACAAATTTCGATATAGCTGCTTTGGGGCATAAGATATGCATTTTTTACCAGATTTTGATGAAAGATGGTTTAAGAATATACCCGAGGTGGTGGGTATCCAAATTCGACCCGGCCGAACTTAACGACTTTTTACTTGTTTTACAATTCCCTGGGATATGTCTGTGGTCCAGCACCCAGAACAGGTGAATATTGAACTGTTCAGCCATCTCGTTGAGAGATCTGCGACAGTCGAGGGAGGTTTTTTGTGTTCAGAAATACGTTTTCCAGGGATTTAATGGCTGCCTGACTATCCGAGAAGATACTAATGCCATCTATCTTTATGACATTATATCATAGCCATTCCACCACTTTTTCAATTGCTTGATAGACACTGTTGTGTTTGGGTAACATTTTCGATATGACCACTTCTATTTATTCAGAGTACACCCCAAACCCCACCTGGTCGTTTAGTTTGGAACCATCCATGTAGAAGTCTATGTAACTTCTATTACCAGGGATAACGTTTTAATCTGTTCTACCAAGAATAGTTGTACTTTTTATCAAAAAGCGGCTCAGGCATGGTGAAATGCACACTGCCTGGAACATCGGACCTTGCATAAAGATTAAAACAGCGTGCGTAACCGCCACATGACCAAAGAGAAAACTCCCTTAGCCTCCCAGCAGTGGTGACACACAATGTCCAGAGGCATTAGGTGTAGCATATAATTCAGTCCATCAGTGTCGACCTCAGTGCGGCTGTGATGGACAAACAAACCATCCCTTGGATCCGATTACGTATTGAACAATAGGTGGACTTTTGAAGCGCCGTCCACCAGCTCACAATACCATATGGCATTATAGGTCTGCATGACCGTCATTATCTGTGTCATTTCACTCGAAATTCGTTCCCCCCTATTCTCTTGAATTGGTTACAATGAACTCTACGACTTTTGTGACCGCACTTTTCCCAAAACTCTTAGCCTAGTTAAGAAAACTTCACTAAGTAAACGCCAGTTAACATGACCACAAATAAGAATGCATGCGGGCATTACGATGAATATTTAAAAGAGCATTCACTGCTACCAGCCCATTATTTATTAGGCCACAACTTAAGCTTTCTTCCATACTGGAACAAGACTTCCAAACTATGAACACAGTCAAGCAAGTAGGATGAACGTAGGCAAAACGAAAGTAGAAAAAAACATGACATTCATTCAATTGGAAAACAATTTGTAATCACTCTTAAATTTTTGATTGCACAAATTATGATTTATTATTTAAGCAGAAAATTTCATTTTCATTTAGCATAAAGAAAATGAAAAATGCAAATTGTGGCTAATTCAATCTCCCCCAAAGGATTAAAACGATGCACTACTGCCAGGACAATGCCAATGATGATGGTGATGACGATGACGATGACGATGACGATGATTCTGATTCTGATGATGGCCAAGTTATTATGCCATACGAACATGAAATTACTTAAATTAATTATGATAAAAATTTCCCATAGAATTACTCCAATTGTCAACTGCGGAAATGTGCATGCATTTGCCATGTCCCAATAGTTGAATTTAATTGAAAATGTTAAAAATGATTTTTGAATTCCCAGAGCAGAGAGCAACAAATCTTAATACACTTGTCGGCTTACCCAAAAGCCAGGGCATGACCACCATACAGATATACTGGTATAACTAATGTCGTTTATCGTTCAACAGCATTGAATGAAACCCCTGCGCTGCTGTTATGGTCAATATGATGATTTCTATAGAAGTCTCTTCATAAACACATACATATACACATACAGGTTTGTTTAAATGGATAAATTTTGTTAAGAGAAAAAGATTTTGCACAGAAATCTTTTAAAAGGGCCTTGTTCGTATGATTTTATTGGGACATGTTAGGATAGGGCATGCGACTAGCAACCTCCGCTTCACACGGAGACCTTAAATCCATTGCGTTCACCCGTCGAGCCACCCAATTCAGTCTAGTCTACAGAGTTTCAGAATGTCAAGAGGTTTAAGAGCTCGTCCGTATCCAACTACTCCTTGCCATCGCAGAAGTCTGCCTCTTCCTGCACCCTACAGGCTCTTAAACCTCTTGACATTCTGGAATTCTAAAGACTTCTCTCGACGGGTGAACGCAATGGATCTAAGGTCTCCGAGTGAAGCGGAGGTTGCTAGTCGCATGCCCTAACCTAACCTGTCCCAATGAAATCATACGAACAAGGCCCTTTTAAAAGACTTATGTGCACAATCTTTTTCTCTGCACATTCTGCAGAAGTCTGCCTCTCCCTGCACCCAGTGCGACTTCAAAGATCTGTCATTGCAATGACCAGTAAGGACTCTTATTAGCAGTCCTAAGTCATGCTTTTTCAGCCCTAAGATAAGCGATTTCCTGTTTCGTGAAATACCCTGCCATAGGGCCTTTGACACCCTATAACCAACAGGCTCAGCCCACGTCCTATTCGAGCCGTCATCGTAGAAGATGTCCACCCTACCAAGAAACTTGCACAGTAGAGGTCTCACTGATTCCATGACAAGATTTGGGAGAATAAGCTATCCATTCCTGGCCAGCTCGTCTGCCGCTTCCCTCCCTGCCACATTACCAAGAAACTTTCACAGTGGAGGTCTCACTGATTCCATCGCAAAATCTGCGGCAATCAGTCATCCATTCCTGGCCGCTTGTCTGCCGATACGATCCCCGCCACACAATGATGGGCTGGGACCCAGCAGAGTCTAACAGCCTTTCCCATGGTTCGAAGAAGCTCAATAGAAAAAGTTAGTTTAGCTACACAAGAAATTTTAATCTGCTTCGTGCTATTGTGGGTATAAACGACCTGGATCTGCCCATAATCAAGGTAAGTCGTCTGCCCTTTCATTTCCAGCACCCAGAAATTGTAGTATGTGTCCTACTAAGAGAAGACGTTATTGCCTAATGGCCAGCTTACTATTCGTAGAGATGTTCCCACTCGACATTCCCGCGTTGAGACTCAAACATTATGGGATCATTGGAGTTCAGTCAACAAGGGCAGTGTTATGGTCTGAAACCTCTTTCAATTCAGACAGGCTTTCATATCGTCGTCTCGATTATACCAGGATGATAAAACTCCCTTATAGTTATACCCACCACTGTAGGATAGGGGGTATATTCATTTAGTCATTCCGTTTGCAACACATCGAAATGTCAATTTCCGACAATTTCCGATGTCCGTGTGTCTGTCCGTCCGTCTATTGTAATCACTCTAGAACCTTCAAAAATTGAGATATTGAGCTGTAATTTGGCACAGATGCGTCTTTTTGATCTGGATTTTGATGACCGATCTCCAGATAAAGGGGTCTAAAGCCCATAAAAGCTTCATTTATTATCCGATTTCGATGAAATTTAAAACAATGGGTTATTTTATGCCTTTCAACATCTGACTTAAATATGGATCAGATCGGGCTATATTTAGATATAGCTGCCATATAGACCGATCTCCCGATAAATGGTATGAAGGCCATAAAAGCTTTATTTTTTACCCGATTTCGCTCAAAATTAAAACTAAGAGTTATTTTGAGGCTCCCAGTATCAGACTTAAATATGGTTGAGATCGGACTATATTTAGATATAGCTGCCATATAGACCGATCTCCCGATAAAGGGTCTGAAGACCATAAAAGCTTTATTTTTTACCCGATTTCGCTGAAATTTGAAATAGTAAGTAGTTTAAGACCTCCCGACAATTGACCCCTAATATGGCTCAGATCGGACTATATTTAGATATAGCTACCATATAGACCGATCTCCCGATAAATGGTCTGAAGACCATAAAAGCTTTATTTTTTACCCGATTTCGCTGAAATTTGAAATAGTAAGTAGTTTAGGACCTCCCGACAATTGACCTCTAATATGGTTCAGATCGGACTATATTTAGATATAGCTACCATATAGACCGATATCCGGATAAAGGGTCTGAAGGCCATAAAGACTTTACTTTTATCCGATTTCGCTTTGGAACAGTGAGTAGGTTAAGGCCTCTTAACATCCGACCCAAATATGGTTCAGATCGGTCCATATTTAGATATAGCCGCCATTCAGACCGATCTGCCCATAAAAGCTTTATTTTTTACCCGATTTGGCTGAAATTTGAAACAGTGAGTTTGTCTGAGTCTCACGATATCCGTCCTTAATATGGATCATATCGGTTTATAATTGGATATCCAGTTTTCACCGGATTATGACGAAATGGGATTTACATATATATCCGAGGAGGTGGGTATCCAAAGTTCGGCCCGGTCGAACTTAATGCCTTTGTACTTGTTTTAAGTTAAAGTGCTAAGTTAAAAAAAATACGGATTTTTCAAAAAATAATGATTAGACTGCCATCTATGAAGTAAAATAAGAATTAATCATTTCATTGCTGATATTCTACGAATAAGGAACAGTTTAAAATTTTGGCCAATTTTTTTCGGTGCAGACTATATTCCCTTCTGTTATCATTTCTCAATATAAATTAATGTTGATCTATTCATCTTCATATAGACAGTAAACAATTTGCAGAGTCTGGTGCAATTTTGAGCCTAAGAACCCGCTTACAAAGTGCACATCTACTGTGAGCCGAACGGCTCAGTTCAGTTTTCTATCCAAATTTACTAACAAAGATTTGACCTTGTTCTATAATTCGTTTGTTCTATTGAGGAAACGTGGGTCCCCGAATCGGGCAACCTTAGTCTTTCTCTTAAACTGGCAGATTTCAATCTTTTCTGGATTAACATTCAAACCGCAAGGTCTAGCCCAGTCGTATGGGTGAAACCCCTTTTGGTCTTTCTGCATAGCTGATTCGTATCCCTGCCCTTTGCAACAAGGACAATGAGTAGTAGACCATTTAAGGTGGTCACTGTAGTAGTGGTGATAAGATACTCCCGGTTCCTTTTGCAATCTCCAATGTACCGATCCATCCTGTACTGGCCTCAGGACTGAATCAAGGTGCTGGCCTTTGCTTTGGCCAACTTACAACCCCCCTCGCTGACAGCACATGCACCAACGTGTACATCTTGACATTGAAGAATTCTCCTGGCTCATGCACATCGTAGTAAAGGGCGTTTTGCGCCTACTCAAATTGCAGGGCCCTTTTTCTGCCACCTCTGCTCAAGACATCCTACATTTGCCTTGGAAATAGCCAAAATCTTTTTTGAGGTTTTTTTGTGATTTCTGTTTGCCAGCCAGCACATTGTTTTTGCTGACAATTGCTAAATTGTCTGAAGCATAAAATCTGATGGTGATGTTCTTAAGTGACAAAGACTGGCAGAATTAATTTAATCCCTCACAAGAAGAAGAAGAAGAAGTTGCAGCATCTAGCAAGACACAAATAAGAATCAAGTTATCACTTGAATTGTTGCCACAGCAAATACAATTTATTATTAAATTTTATTCCAGGAAACATGGAAGGCATTCTTCAACATCTTCTTCCATGTCTTGTATTTATTATGTATTTGTGTGGCTGCAAATAAATACGCTCTTGTGGCAAGAGGGGCGAGAGAGGGATGGAAATGGGAAGATAATCTTAGTGAAGCATAAATACCAAAAACATTTTGTTTTAAGAAAACCGCATTTGCAGCACTTGTATAAAATAAATATTTACCAGTAATTTAAGTAAAGCTCTTTATTAAAATTGGCATTTAAAGAAACTCTCACAAGGGCAACGATGGAAGTTGTTTTTGAAAATAAAACGGAAGGGATTCCCAAATACTCTAAATGCTAAAAAAAATTAAACGTTTGGAATATCTTCGGGGAAAAGTGAAAAACAAATCTGTCTAATTGGGGAAGAACTACTTTTATAGCAATTTTGGAACATTTTTCTCCAACGTTGAATATTAATCATGAAGTTTCCATATTTTGATGTTTCAGACACTTCGGTTATGGTAAAACTTTTATGAACTTCAAAACTCAAAATTTCTTTCAAGCCACAAATGCTTCGTTTACAGCAAAATGCGATTTTTACACAGAAAATTAACTCTTTTTGCTTGTTTATTTCTTGTTTGTCTTCGGTTTTGGCGGAGAATGTAAGACAAATTTTTGGGTTTTTTTCATTGAATTAACAGTCTGCTGGCAGATGTAAACTAGGAAAGTGACCTTTCTTCAAATTTAGATTTAGGTCAAAAAAATGCTGGTATTTACAAAACCAAAAAAAAACATTGTGCCAAACGGCGCCAGGCAGCAGACAACAACGTTTTTACACCGTTTAAATTTTTGGACATTAGTCTGTGCCACAAATCTATCCTTTGTGTTCGTAGCGAACTCTAGCAAAATCCAGTGAAAATTGCATACCTTATGTCCCACAGCAGTTACATCGAAATATGATCCTTTTTGGACCAAATACTTATAATTACAAGTCAATGTTCAACTATTTGGTCTTTTTAGTAGCTATATCTAAAAATAAAACGAGCTGAACCATATGCAACATGGATGTCGAAAAGCCTACCATAAGTCAATGTGTCAAATTTCAGTTTAATCGAATTATAAATGCGCCTTTTTTGGGGTCAAGAATTTAAATCGAAATGTTGGTCTATATGGCTGCTATATGACCATCTTGATCGATCTAGACCAAATTGCAGAAATATGTAGGGGGCTTAACTTAACTCTCTGTCCCAAATTTCGGCATCATCGGAAAATAAATGCGCCTTTTATGGGTCCAAAATATTAAATCGAGAGATCGGTCTATATGGCAGCTATATCCAAATCTGGACCGATCTGAGTGAAATTTAAGAAGGATGTCGAAGGGCCCAACACAACTCACTGTCCCAAATTGCCGCGACATCGGACAATAAATGCGCTTTTTATGGCAACAAAACAAAAAACCGAGAGATAGCTCTATATGGCAGCTATATCCAAATCTTCACCGATCTGTGCCATAATGCAGAACTATGTCAAAGGGTTTAACGTAACTCAATGTCCCAAATTTCGGCGACATAGGACAATAAATGCTCCTGTTATGGGCCTAAGACCCTTAATCGTAGGTTCGGTCTATATCACAGCTATATCCAAATCCGGACCGATCTGAGCCAAATTGACGAAGGTTGTCGAAGGGTCAAACACAACTCACTTTCCCAAATTTCAGCAAAATCGGATAATAAATGCGCTTTTTATGGCCCAAAAACCTAAAACCGGGAGATCGGTCTATATGGTAGCTATATCCAAATCTTAACCGATCTCTACCATATTGCAGAAGTATGTCAAGGGGCTTAACTTAACTCACTGTCCCAAATTTCGACGACATCGAACAATAAATGTGCTATTTATGGCCCCAGAACCTTAAATCAAGAGATCGGTCTATATGGCAGCTGTATTCAAATCTTGACCGATCTGGGACAAATTGCAGAAAGATGTCGAAGGGCTCAACACAACTCACTGTTCCAAATTTCAGCAAAATCGGATAATAAATGTGGCTTCTATGGGCCTAAGACCCTAAATCGTCGTATCGGTCTATATGGGGGCTATATGAAGATATAGTCCGATATAGCCCATTTTCGAACTTAACCTGCTTATAGACAAAAAAATATTCTGTGCAAAGTTTCAGCTCAATATCACTATTTTTGAAGACTGTAGCGTGATTTCAACAGACAGACGGACGTACATGTCTAGATCGTCTTAGATTTTTACGCTGATCAAGAATATATATACTTTATAGGGTCGGAAATGGATATTTCGATGTGTTGCAAACGGAATGACAAAATGAATACACCCCCATCCGTCGGTGGTGGGTATAAAAACGTACTATCCACAACAACTCTTTAATTTTGTCCTATAAGCAAAAATTGACGGAAAAAACTTTAGTCTACCTATCTTCACCTTTCACATATTTGTATGGCTTATTGTTGTATAGAAATAGACACAGTGCGTGAGTTCTTTCGAGAGCTGTCTGGTGGTTAAGAATCGTAGTTGCAGTTAATTAAATACTAACTAAGCTTTAATTCAAAAACCAACTTCTCACATATTAGCAGTAACTTCGGCACTAACTTCAGCGCTGACTTAGGCAAATGTCCCAAACGCACACACACACACACACACATCTCCCCAAATGTACAGTGAATACATTAAAACCATAAGTTACATACACACACACACATAGAGCTACAGCCACAAAGTCCATATGTGTTAGTTAAAAACCTAACGCTGGTTTTTGTAATGAAAAAAAAAAAAAAAATAGTAATGAGAACTCGGAAAAAACCTAAAATGAACTCATTAACCCACAAAGTGTTGGTGTAACATATAATTTACACAATTATTGCTTTTTTACTCTCATTTTTTTGTTGTAGTTGTATTGTCCCCTTTTTTTGTTGTTGTCCTGTTTTGTGGTGTTTTTTTTTAATAGTGACTTCATGAAAAAGTGAAACAGCGACAAACCTTCGCAAAGGGTGGGTTATTAAGGGGCCATTCACATACAATTACCAACGGATAGAACACAACTTGCATGGATGATGATAACAAAACCAACAATATTAGCGGTTTTCAACTAACAACAATTCATACTTAACTTATCCACAACATACTGTTGTGAGAGCGACGTAAAGTACTTATTATTGGTTCAACAACTGTTGTTTCCTTGTCAGTTGTTGTTGTTGTTACTTTTTTTGTGTTATAACTGGCTCATCACATTTTTTCAAGATATTAAAGTTTTTATGTTGCTGTATGATATGAACGTCAAACATTCACATGTCAACACTTACTTCCAAACAAACTTCATACAGAGAAGGCCTATATGCAACACATAATATCCTTCAGGGACCCTACAAAATATTTTTATTTTTACACCGTGGTGCATAATTCGCCAGTAATGTCAAGAATCGGATGCCACCGTAGCGCAGGGATTAGCATGTCCGCCTATGGCTCTGAAAGCATGGGTTTGAATCCTGGCGAGAACATCATGGCAATATTATTTCAAACCGAATGAAGGCATTTACGAATGCTATATTAAATCTGAACCGATGTCTTTTCAATTTTAGCAGCCTTAGTAAATTGGTCGAAAAATATGTCTGTACCGAATTTGAAGATGATTGGATGAAAATTGCGAATGAAAACCAGTAAGGAAGGGCAAAAGTCGGGCGGTGCCGAATGTATTATACCCTACACCTAGCCTATAAGTACAATGTGGGACCTATATCCAGTGCTGAACCAATTTTGATGAACCTCGGTGAGCAAATATGTTCAAAGTGTATTAACTACGGTTGACAAATGACAACATTATTGCAAATTACCCAAAATCTGACGAACATATATATGGGAGCTATATCTACTTCTGAACCGATTTCGAGCAAACTTCTTAGATAATGTGGTAATCGTCGAGGAAAAAGTTGTGCAAAATTTTGGCAATATTGGTCAAACAATGCGCTTGCAGGGGCTCTAGGGGTGGTGAAAATCTGGCGATATACATATATGACAGCTATATCTAAATCTGGGCTGATTTCTATGAAATTGCCCAGTAATATCGAAAGTCATAAGAAAAAGAATCGAGAGAATCGGTTAAAAAAAAGAATACTTTCTTGCAATATTTCTCAAAATTGGACGAACCGATTTCGAGCAAACTTCTCAGATACTGTGGCAGTCGTCGAGGAAAGCGTTTTGCAAAATTTTGGCAAGATGGGTCAATAAATGCGCTTGCTGTGATTTCAGAAGTAAAAATTGGGCGATATATATTGGGTTGCCCAAAAAGTAATTACGGATTTTTTAAAAGAAAGTAAATACATTTTTAATAAAATTTTAAAATGAACTTTAATCAAATATACTTTTTTTAGACTTTTTTTCTAAAGCAAGCTAAAAGTAACAGGTGATAACTGACAGAAGAAAGAATGCAATTACAGAGTCACAAGCTGTGAAAAAATTTGTCAACGCCGACTATATGAAAAATCCGCAATTACTTTTTGGGCAACCCAATATATCCAAATATGATCCGATTTGGCCCGTTCAAAATCTTGATCTGCGTATGAACGAAATACGGATTTGTAGAACATTTCAGCTCATCATATGTGAGAAGTTTGCCCTATGTGCCTCCATGGATATCTGTGGGCAAATTAGTTTTCATTTTCATTAAGAATTGATTGATCACCAGACGACAACAGTCTTTTGGATAATCACAGTGCCTATGCTCTGGGTCCAGTTAACCCGACTCACCCTGAAACTATTTGGTAAATTTCAATTTGAACGATTATTCATGATTTATTTTTCGCACATAAATGAAACTAAACATGAAAAACGACTATTGATTCGAAGACATATGTCTCATTTTCAAGCCTTGCAGACTTATTTCAAAATATCTCACCGTTGCATCTCACCCTCACCTGGCAACACCAGGGCGATCCGGGTTAAGGGAGTCTTTCTCCTAATAAGCGGGAGATTTAGGATCGATCGGTCCCAGTTATTCAAGGCTTTTTCCCGAGAAGGTCGATAGACAAATCGCCGGCCTCCAGAGGATAAAAGAGAACCATCCGACCGGAAGTCTCTTCAAACTCGTCGTTTATCGGCTAGAGCAGCTTTCCGTAAGCAATTCGCAAGTTGAGGTGCATGTAGCAGAGAATATTCTATGACCTGATGCCACTACTGACCTGTAGTCTATCCCTCGTCTCTAAATTTGAGTGCAAACATGAGAATTTCCTCATACATTACAATTTAAACCTGACCTTTTTAGAGATTTGAATGTGAAAGCTTTAAAATATTTCGTTTAAATTTCCGTGCCCTTGTTTGCCTCTGCCAGAACATCATCAAATGGAACTGTGAGTTAGTTCCCGGTTCCATTTTGTATTTATTTCTTACTTTACTTTCCATGTTGTTGATGTTTTTGTAGATGATGGTGTTTTTGTTGGTGTTATTTTTGAAAAACACATGTGTTTTTAATGAAGTTTCCGTTGGTCGTGGCTTTCGCTTTGTTCACTATGATGCGGTAGTTTGTTCCACACTTTCAATCACAAACACACCTACACACATGCCAAAAGTATGAACTAACACACTGACCTACACACAAAGCCACACACACACACACACACACACCCATGCAGCATGTAACAGCGGACGAAAGTAATTGCATGTGCTTGAACTGTCATTATGTTAATTTAAAAATAACTCCCTTACCCCTGCACCTACAAAAACACCTGAATACCTCATAGGCGTCAGTGTGTTAGCAAGATAGTGAATGAGAGAGAGAGAGAGAGAGAGAGAGAGAGTGAGTGTCCAAAGGGTGGTGGTATTTGCAATGTAAAACTACTATCATCGCTGTTATTTTTACTGTCCTGGTAGAGTTGGCATGTCTTTGTTTTTAAGCTCATTGCGCTCATTACGATATCAGCGTTAAGAGCGTTGATGATAAAACACCTGTGAAATGTAACCCGTAGCCACTATTAAAGCTAAAAACAACATCACTCACTCATTCACCATTCAAACTCTGACTAACACACATTTCTAATACACCCAACTGCTGCCTGTCCTCTGCCCCAAACATTTCACGTTCATGGCATAGTACTTCTAATAGAGGCAAAATCATGCTATAACTCGACTATTAGGCACAGGGGCAAGACTCTTAGCTTTTATTTCAAGGCAATGTTGTATGAAAATTCAGTAGACCCAAAATTAAAATTTTACTATAACTTAAAAAAAAAATAATTTCAAGGAAAATTTTTTAACAAAAATGTTGTTTCTATATATTTTTTTAAAATTAAATTACGAAGATCAAATTTCGACGAAACTTTCGATGGAATACTTCTTTTAGACTACATTTTCCATAAAAATAAATTTTTGCTAAAATTTTCTTTGTCATCGATTTACTCTACCATACCACAACTCATAGATAACGAATTTGGCGCAACTTTTTGCAATGGAAATTGATTCTTTAGCAATCCTTACCACCACCATAGGATGGGGATATACTGATCAAGTCATTCCATTTGTAACACCTCGAAATATTGATCTGCGACCCCATAAATTATATATATTCTGGGTCGTCTCGACATTCTGATTCGATCTAGCCATGTCCGTCCGTCTGATGAAATCACGATAGTGGTCGAACGCGTGAAGCAAGCTGCTTGAAATTTTGTTCAGATACTTAATATTGATGTAGGTCGTTGGGGATTGCAAATGGACCATATCGGTTCAGATTTAGATATAGCTCCCATATAAACCGATCCCCCGATTTGACTTTTTGAGCCCTTGGAAGCCGCAATTTTCATCCGAATTAGCTGAAATGTGGTGTTCTGTTATAACTTCCAATAACTGTGCCAAGTGCGGTCCAAACCGGTCTAACCTGTAATAACTCCCATATAAATCGATCTCCCGATTTGACTTCTTGATCCCCTGGCAGCCGTAAATTTCGTCCGATTTTGGCTAAAATTTTGGGTATATAACCTGAAATAGCCTCATATAAACGGATCTCCCGATTTGATTTCTTGAGCAACTGGCAGCCACAAATTTCTTCCGAATTGGCTAAAATTTTGCACATTGTGTTCTCTTATGACTTCCAACAACTGTGTTAAGTACGGTTCAAATCGGTCTATAACCTGATATAGCCTCATATAAACCTATCTTCCAACTTGACTTCTTAAGCCTCTAGAAGCCTTAATTTTCACCCGATTTGTCTGAAATTTGGAACAAAGACTAGAGTTATGACTTTCAAAATTCATGTCAAGTGCGATCCGAGTCGGTCTATAAACAGATATAGCCCCCATATTAACCTATCCCCGGATTTTACTTCTTTTCTTTCGAGTAACCAACACGCAGGGGATGTCCCCTATATATGCAGTGGACTGCGTTGGCAATTAGGAAAGTTAAGGGTTGGAGGGGGAAAGAAGGAGTAGCGTTTATTGATATTAGTCTTAAATTTCTGAACGTCAATGTCGGTGGGAAAGACATAAGCCGGAATTCGATTTCACATACGAATGGTTCGG